>NW_017732179.1:12983-70940 GCF_001890085.2 Hipposideros armiger | reverse complement strand
CCTTATCAGATATATCATTGGCAAATATCTTCTCCTATTCAGTAGGCTGCCTTTTTGTTTTATTGATGATTTCCTTTGCTGTGAAAAAACTTTTAAGTTTGATGTAATCCCATATGTTAAGTTGTTCTTTTATTTCCCTTGCCCAAGGGGATATCTCAGTAAAAATATTACTGAGGGTAATGTCTGCAAATTTACTCCCTATGTTTTCTTCCAGGAGTTTTATGGTTTCAGGTCTAACATTTAAGTCTTTAATCCATTTTGAATTTGTTCTGTATATGGTGTAAGTAGGTGGGCCATTTTCATTTTTTTGCATGTGTCAGTCCAATTTTTCCAGCATCATTTATTAAATAGACTATCTTTACTGCAGTGTAAATTCTTGCTTCCATTGTCATAGATTAAATGACCATATATGGTTGGGTTTATTTCTGCGCTCTCTATTCTGTTCCATTGATCTATGTGTCTGTTTTTATGCCAGTACCATACTGTTTTGATTACTGTAGCCGTGTAGTATGATTTGATGTTGGGTAGCATGATACCTCCCACTTTGTTCTTATTTCCTAAGATTGCTGTGGTTATTCGGGGTCATCGTAAGTTCAACAAAACTAGTTATCATATTCCAGGGTATTATTTTGCATATGGATATCATGATTGATTTCTAGAGTTACACTTTTAACTCATAAGCATAAAAAAAAGAATTAAAAACATTTATATAGATACAGAATTAGTACTACCCATGTATAATGCACATCCTTATATTTGCCTCACAAATTTGGGCAAAAAATGTGCATTATACATGGCAAAATATGGTAATTCTTACAAATGTTTTTTCCTGCTAATCTGAATTTGTAAAGGAAAAGACAATGTGAAATTTTACCTTCCTGTCTCAACCAGGCACCAGAGATAGAGATCTGGGAGAGCTGACTTTCATAAGAATTCTCACTCTTTTCAGGCTTCTGCCAGTTTTCCCAGGATCCTGCCTGCAGGCCCTGGAGCAAGTGAGGTGTCCCAGAGGGCCTCATCATAGTTACCAGAAACTGTAGAGGAGGAAAAATCATTTTCCCTCAACTCTTCATGGTGAGTGCTTGCTGAGACCCTTTTTTTTTAGGGCACTTCATAAGTGGATAAGCTTATCTAGGTTAAAAGTTCTCCTCTGTGGCCACTCTAATTCAAGATTATCTTTGAAAAGATTAACCTTCTTGTTTAGCCTTAAAACAAAATTTTATTCACCTGAGGCCTCACACTGGACCCAGTCCAGCATAAGTGGGACCTATTCCGACCTCAGATCCGATTCAGTTTCTGAGTCAGACCTAGTCCCGTCTGGACCCAGTCTGACTCCAGCTGGTTTCTGGACCCAGTCTGGAAAAAGAAATACTCAAATAAAGTCTGAAAGCTCATAACACAAAAACTGCACAGCTGGGATCCAAGAGGGACTTACCCAGGACCTCCAGAGGCCGAGAGAAAGCAGTGCACCTATGTCTGGTTGCTTGTTGCTCCTGAGGGCCACAAAGGGTCTGCTTAGTTCCCTCTTTGGACACCAGAACCGTTGAAAGATAAGCTGGAGCATAGTAAAAATTTTGATAGTTTATTTGAGCAAAAGTCAATTTGAATCATGCAGCATCCAATTTAGCAGACAGAAAGGAGCTCTGAGGAACTGTATGAAATGAAAGGCTTTTATAGGCATAAGGGAGCTGGAGAAAAGATGGTATACCAGGCGAACAATCAGATAGTTATTGTAGTTACTTTCCTTTAGGGCAGCGGGTCTCAACCTTCCTAATGCCGCGACCCCTGAATATAGTTCCTCATGTTGTGGTGACCCTCAACCATAAAATTATTTTCGTTGCTACTCTTTAACTGTAATTTTGCTACTGTTATGAATCGTAATGTAAATATCTGATATGCAGGATGTATTTTCATTGTTACAAATTGAACATAATTAAAGCATAGTGATTAATCACAAAAACAATATGTAATTATATATTGTGAAATATTTATAGTTCATGAAGTGTCGTTTTACCTCCAATACTGCTGCTTTCAACACAGCAGCTACTTTCTACACAGTAGCTGCTCTCTACACGTGTGTGACTGGTCCTCATAAGTACATTATGGCGCCAACCCTGTCACATACACCTGTATTTGTATGGGGTGTATGTGATGGGGTTGGCGCGATGATGTCATCATGCCGGGTACTTGCATGTGGGCGTATCTGTATGTGGGCAGACCTGCCTGGAGATGGATAGAGGAGCCCGTGTCTCAGTTCCTAAAACCATAAAAAATATGTGTTTTCCGATGGTCTTAGGTGACCCCTGTGAAAGGGTCGTTCGACCCCCAAAGGGGTTGTGACCCACAGGTTGAGAACTGCTGCTTTAGGGGATGGCAGAGGTCTGTCAGGCACATGGCCCAACCAATGCTGATCAGGCAAATTCCTGCTTGACTGGTTTAAGATTCCCTTTTTGGGAGAGCAGAAATGGTAATTAAATTAAGTCTTGGTTCGGTGGCATGGGGCCTAGCATAAGTGACTCCATTTTGGGCCTGTTATCTTGTAGTTAACATTAAGAAAGAGGAAAGGAGGTTACAGAAAGTTTGCATCGATGTGCAATCTATAATAATTTGCTTCATGACTGTTTATGTTCCTCAAACTTATAAAGTCCTGCAAAATTCTAGTTGCAGAATTTTGAAATGTGTATGCTTCTGCTTTGGCCCGCTTTCCTTCTATAGCAAGGTCTCAGCTTAAGTCTGAGCTGTGTCTGGGCTTCCACAAAATCCAGTGGGAAGTGCTGCTAAGGTGCTGTCATGCAGGTGAGCAAATCTCCTTAATGACTAAATTCCTAAATTCTAAAGAGAGAGAGAAGAGACCCCCAATGGCTCAAGGACAATGACCCACTTGTTAAAAAGGAGGGGCGATTCTGCACGTAACAAATCTGTCACTCAGATTGTCTTTTGGTTGGCTCATGGTGATTGTCTTTTGGTCAGGCTATAATAAATGGAAGATTGAAAACCAAGGGCTTTTCCTTTATAGTCTCTGTAGCTCATTGATGACACAAGGTTCCAGAAACAGATGTGCCAGGGCCATCTGCAGTGATTGTAAGCAGCACTAACGCCTTTAGTGGTGACAGATGCCAGGGCCCTCCATGCAGACAGCATGCCCTCATCAGTTTGGCTGCCTGAGGCAGACAGAACATGGTACCTTTGGCATGCATCACAATTAGCTGTGGCACTGCCTTCACCACACATGGCATCAGTGTGCCTGAAGTAAAGAGGAGTCCGATAATATGTGACATATTATAGCTTAGAGGACTGGCCCATAAAGAGCGTGTAAGACGCATGTGATTCCACAGTTGGAATTCCTGCAGAGTGAGTGGTGATAATAAACCCAGAGATACTGAGCTTTGTGATGATGGTTGTGATTATCTTCTTATGTGTATATTTACTTATAAATATAGCAATACAAATTTATCTATACATGTATAACATATACTCAAAACATATTTATTGTTATTTATTATGTATTTAATTATTACTTGTACAAAGAGCTACTTCACTGCCCTTTGTTCCTAACCACCGATATATCTGCTTATTTTCATACCCTCATTACAGTTGAAATTATTTTGATTTGAAAATATGAATTACTATCTCCTAGGTTTGGCTTCTTATATTACCCTTCAAAATTACCTTTGCCATTCTCATCTGCCTGTTTTTTTCAGATGGTATAGACTTTTGTTCTTATAAGGCTTGATTCTTTTGCAGAGGTAAGGTAGGGAATAAATGAAACATTAACACATATATTCACATGGATACCTTCATGCATTCATGAGTAAACAACTGAGCAAGCATGTCCTTCCTTATACATTTGGTTATTTTCCCACAGCTGGCAGGATAAGGACCAAAGGTTTACACTGATGTCTAAAGGCTTCTAGATCCTGAGTTGAATTTTCCTTTCCATCATTACCTGGAGACTTTTCTCACACCAGGTTGGTTTATCCTTGCCGAAAGTCAGCACCCCCCCCCACCTTTTTTTAAGTGTTTTTTTTGCCTATCCCACCTTTTCCGGTTGCTTGTCCTCCACCACTCCATCTATTAATACCTGTTTTTTATGCTCACCACAAGGGCCCAACCACTAGGCTCTTGACGAGCTCTTTCTCCTTTGAACGCAGAGCCTACTATATGTAATTCATGCACGGTAATTCAACATGTATCAGTTGGCATCTAGCCTTTTTCTGGTCCTTTAACGTTTATGTCTTATGTCCTCAACAATGGTAAGTTCTCTGGTATCAGAGGGAGTATCTTGTCTACCTTTGTGGCCCCGGACTTTGCACGGTTTCTGGGGGGGCATAATAGGGCCTGAACATGCGCTTATTGATTGCTTGATTGGAGTGTATAGACTGGGAGAAAGAGACTCCTAAGGAGTTGGAATAACATTGGAAGTAGAAAGAGAAATGGCAGGAAGGCTAGAATTCCTTTAGTTTTAACTTCAAGGTTTACTGCTAGCTACAGATAAGCTGCTATTGCAGATAAGCCTCTTCAGTCCCAGAACTCGCCCTCTGTGCTGCTCCACTAATGATAGATAACACTGGGGAAGGAGGGGAAAGAGTGAAAGCGGGTGGTGAAGGAGGACCTGAAGCTTAACATCTGCCTCCCTCCTGAAGGAGCTTGGCAGAGGCGGCTGTAATCCGGTGCTGAGTCAAAAAGTAAGCACCTTTGCAATGCTTCCCTGCCCTCCATCACCAGATACTCACAGCTATGGCATTCACTCTGGGGACTATTTTTTCAGTCAGTTCACTACTTCAATCACTCGCACACATATACTTCCTTGCTTCCTTTTCTGTTTAGTTTTGACAGCTTCTGCTCTTCTTTTCAACCACCCCATACCCCCGCTCTTTCCACTGGATCTAATTAAAGTTTGCCCAATTACACAAATGGGAACCGCCCAGTTCTGCTGGCGGCACCATGCATTAAAAAGAGCTGTTTGGCCTCTATTGTCTGATGGGGTCTTAAGGAATTATATAATGCAGTTTTACAGTACAGTATTGTGTTATGCTAGGAAGTGAATGAGGTCAAGTTTACAAAGTCAAGCGAAGATTTGGACATTACCTTGTGGAATTGGGCTGTAGAGAGTGCTAAATCAGATTATTCAGGCCACAAGTTCCCCCCACACACACACACACCCCATCTTTCTCTTATCCACTATGTAATGTAACTGTCTACATAGCCTGAATTTATCAGATATTAGGTGCTTCATGGGATCGAACTGATTTAATATAGTACGAACTCCAGTTGGGTCCTTGGCCTTGAACAAGACTTCTGGGCACCCTGGAGTTAAGCCACCAAGGGCTTAATTGCTTCAGATATCGCTGCTTGTTTGTAATTTGGATTTTGTTTGCTCCTAGTCCCTTAGGAGTGCTTTATGCTGTTCAGTTAATTGAAAGTGGCTAAAGCTGAATGAGGCAGCAGCATTGCAGGTGGCATCTTTGGGATCAATTTGAGAAGACTATTGAAATCCTCTTGCTTAGTTTAATAATTATCTCTGATTGAGATAGGATTTCAGTCTTGAGACTCATAGGAGATTCCAAAGTTTCCCATTGGCTTTAGGGAATAGCAATTCCCAAAGCAATTAGCTTCTCCTACAGGGTGTTTCTATTAAATAGTGCAGCTGACAACGCGAGGAAGTAGAGTAGATAATGGCATGGGGTGGGGGTATTATATCCAAAAGGGATGGGAGCATGAAAAGGCAGATATGAAAGAGTTGGTGTGAAAGAAAAAATAAACAACAAAACAACAACAACAAAAAACCCACAAAAGATATCCCAAGTATCCAAATACACAGAAGAACTAAAAGGGTGTATGTTTGGGAAATTAAAGTACAATTCAGAATTTTCTTTTAAATTAACATTGTAACAAAATAGAAGAAAATAACTGAGGTACAAAAAACTAGCATTTTAAAAGAATATAAAAAGGAGTAATAGATATAGTATGGATACAGAAAAGGAAGGGAAAAACTTTAAAAAATGAAAAAAGCAAGATGGTGAATAAATAATAAATAGGGCACTGGTTGCATCTTTTATTATTTTTGGATCACTCTATTCAAGTGTGTATGGCTGTGTGTGTGTGTGTGTGTGTGTGTGTGTGTGTGTGTTGTGTTGTGTTGTGTTGTGTTGTGTTCCGTCTGAGTTCCTATAAAGCTTTGAGGCTATACTTTCTATTCTAGTATTCTGGTATCTTGGGTGATATTGGCCCTTTTCAGCCCACAAATTCTGGACCAGAGCTATGATACTGGGCATCTCAGAGTTGAACAATATAAAAATACCTCATAGTCCTGATTCTTGGTTAAGGTCAATTATTATAATTTAGTGAAGCCACTGAGATCTAGAGCAGTTAAGTGAGTTTTTTAAAGTGGTGAAGAAAGGAAGGAGACAGCTCTTCGAACCTGTTATATGTAAGGGACCCTGCTGGTAACTTTTATAACATGGAGAGCTAGGAACTGATGGGAACTCTTTGTGCAATAGGCATTATGCTAAGGGCTGTGCATATACAAAATCTTGTCAACCTCACAATGACCCTATGCTGTAGGTTCCATTACATATTTATGAGGCCCTCTCTTAAAAAATACACAATTATGAACAGACAAATATGTGTGAAAGTGGATATATACTTAGAAAAATAAAAAAGATCACAAAAATTTGCAAATTTAAAAAAGCTGACAGATACCACAGACATCTCACACATACACCAGACCACAACATCTGATTAATTAACTGCCTAAGTGCCTCACACAACTCCATAATACTTTATATTTGGTATGATCAATAACTATAAATAATTAATCTGAAATCAAGGAATGCACAAAAACAAATCAGATGCATTTAAAATTTGTGACTACATTGTATTGAGCAACATAATTGTCTAATCAGATTATTCGTAAATTGCGTGCATTGACTTGCTGATCAACAAATGGGGGGGTTGTCACTGGAAAGAAGTTTCTTCAGGCTGTTTTGTAGCATTACTGGCAAATTTGCTCACTGATTTGTCTGGACGTGCCAGACTACTTCAAGGCAAGATGCATCAGATAGGCTAAGATACAGTCTTGTTCCTTGGGATGTGTACAACAGATGTCTTGACATTCTGATCTCCCGGCTCTTTGTAATACTGTTACAGGTATGTGCCCTATAAACAAAATAATTCTGATAAGTCTAATTTCATGCTCAATTCTCCATTTAAAAATGCATGATATGTTGATGATTGCATATGCATTATTGAGTATATTCTTAACAGGTGGTCACTTTTGTTTTGACTAGACTAGACTCCATGAAAATTGAATGCACTGCTTATAATTTAACAACACTGATCACTGTAAGAGATTTCCAGAGGCTGCCTCCTGGCTGCACACATTTCAAACCTTTTTCTACCCATTATCCTGGTACTTCCAGTACTGAGAGCTGTAGGACAGGTCATACAATAAGAGGACCTCTGCTACTGCACCATTTGTGTCACCTCACAGGGTGAGTTCATACAGCAAAAGGTATAAGTATTCTAGAATCTGTTCCTACACCAGGATGGCTAACAATAAGCTCACCCTACACAGAAGTGATTGTGAACCACATAATATATATTCTACTAAACCCAGATGAAATGCATACTCCATGAAATTCTTCTTTATAGAATTCCCAAAATGCTCACAGTTACTCCAATGCCATCTGCCACACGGGGAAGTGTGATGAAAGGGAAATCATAGTGTAAAACAGACAGTCTTTAAACTATCTTACTGTTCCAAATTTTACATTAACATGTGAACATATTTTTAAAATCCCTTATTGGGCCTTGTAAGAGCCCCATGTGAATGAGTGGCCCTGAATTCTAAAGTTCCATTCATTTCATGGCAAACCCATCCCTGGTACAGAGGGATTTATTTAAATAACTCAGGAACAATTTCAATAGAAATATTATGAGTCAATTTTCCAGTTAGATTTCAATAATCCATTATTGCCTTTAACCATCTTGTCTATTTTCCCCTATGAAGTATTACTTAAATCTTTTATAAATTATAGTTCTCACCTATCATCTGTCCATATATGCTCCTAGAAGACAGTCACTATTAAAACTCTTTCTGTCATTTAATATTACTAGCTCAGTGTTTTGTCTAGTCAATGAATATGTAGCGATCTGATTAGAAATGAAATAACTAAAAAAATAAAAAAATGACTGTATATCTTTTTCCCACTGTTGTTAAATGTATAACCATTGATCTGAGAAAATTAGGCACCAAATAAAAGCAGGTGACATGGATGTGAACATTTAAAACTTTAAAGCATAAATGATAATGAACTTCATGAGACTATGTAAAGGTTCCCACTATAGGATTGTTTGAAGACAGACATAACTGTTGTTCTTTGGGCTTTATGGTGATGATAATAAAAACTAATATTTATTGAATGATTTTTTTGGGGGGCTGGCAATGTCCTAAGTACTTTCACAGGTCATTAAGTGATTAAATCATTTAACCATCAAGAAAACCTTAACACGTATATTATTATTTTAATTTTCATTCTGAAGCAATTTAGGTATAGAAAGTTGTAGAACCCATGCTCTGAAACACTAAGCTCTACTGCTTCACAACAAAACATTTCATTGTAAAAATCAAGAAACCAATGGAATTCCCTTAGCTTACAATTGCTTCTGTTGGACACCTGGTTAAAGTACTCTTATTGCCTCTGAGGCCATCAAAAGAAATAAATCTTGGTAATCATTCCACAATGGATATATACATTTGAAGTTCACAACATGATTTGAAATATATATTGGGTCTTCGGAAAAGTCATGACGTATTTTGCCTATGTTTTTCAAAGGTCATTTATTTAATATAAAGAACAAAGATCAATCAATGATATATTGCCCATTTTGTTCGATAACCTTTTGCCATTTTTCAGTGGGCTTCATAATTCTTCGTTCATAGAAAGACCTGTCTTTATTTGCAATTACCAAATCAAGGTGCTGATTTACAGCCTCATCTGAATTGAACGTTATACCACACAAGGAGTTTTGAAGAGTGTGAAACAAGTGGAAGTCTGATGGTGCAAGGTTGGGTGAGTATAGTGGGTGTGGCAACACATCCCATCCAAGCTCCAATAATTTTTGATGGGTGATCAGACTTGTGTGTGGTCACGTGTTGTCGCAATGGAACACAACTCCTTTACAATTAACGAGCTCTGGACGTTTCTGGATGATGGATTCATTGAAAATGTCCAATTGCTGACAGTACACATTCGAACTGATTGTTTGGTTCCTTGGTAGGAGCTCGAAAAATATGACACCTTTAAAATCCCGCCACACTGAGAGCATAACCTGCCTCTGATGAATGCCTGCTTTCGATGTTGTTTCAGTCGAATCATCATGTTGAGACCAAGACTGTTTGTGCACCACATTGTTGTAAACAATCCACTTCTCATCACCAGTTATCAGTCGCTTCAAAAAAAGATTGTTTTCCTCACATTTAATGAGCATATTTCAGATGTTTATATGCACCGTCATATGAACTTCTTTGAGTTCATGGGGAACCCAAATATCGAGCTTTCTTATGTATCCCAGCTTCTTCAGGTCATCATGAACGCTTGAATGATGGATGTGCACTGTTTCTGCAATCTCTTGTGTCATGTAACATGGGTTTGACTCCATCAATGCCTCTATTTTGTTGTCATCAACCTCTGTGGGCCTCCCTGACCGAGGAGCGTTGTTGAGATCAAAATCACCAGCACGAAATTTCGTGAACCATCATTTGCACTGACGTTCTTGTAGAGCATTGTCACCATAAACTTTATGCAGCTTTTCACAAGCTTGACATGTGTTCTTCCCTTTATGGAAGTAAAACAGTAAAATATGGCAAAAGTGCACAGTTTGGTCTGCCATCTTCAACTTGTTGTAAAATCCCCAAAACTCAACCAAATCACTCAATTTTTTTAAAGAATGAAGTTAAAACTGTCAGCTGTCATATGACATAGCAATAAGATAGATGTGAATGACTCTAGTACTTCCAAAAATGAACTAGTGCCATCTATTGCAAACATGCATTATGACTTTTCCAAAGACCCAATATATACATATGCATATGTTGTGCACTTCAAGTATATACAATTATATTTGTCAATTATTCCTCTAAAAGTTGGGAAAAATAAGAAATGAGAGATTCAGATTTATCCTCACTCCCTCCAAAGCTCCAATAAAATCATGGTTGAGGAATAAGGAAAGTGTAAACTCATGTGAATAGTTAAGTACAGAAGAGAAGAAAAAAAATACATATTAGAAGCTAGAAAATTGATGGGCATAGAAAACAAAAGCATAGAAACCACATGATTTATACCACAGATCCCCCAAAAGCTTTAGGAATGGGAGCATCAAATACCTATGAAAGTGGGAGAGCAGGTGGGATGAAAACTTGAGGATTGTATGGAAATCTGCATAAGAATAATCTAAACAGATCCTTTCTCTGCCATGTTTGGAACATTGATAGTGATAAGTAATAAACTCTTCCTGTGAGGTAAACTACCAAAAAAAAAGTATAAAATGCAAAATTCATCTCTTAGAAGCATCAAAAAACTAAACATTAGTGATGGGTTAGTGGGCTCAAATCTAGGAGGTGTACTCAAAAAAGTGTCATCATCCCGCATCCCATCTGAATTTGAATATCTTTTCACATATTTAAGTGGCACTTTGTATCTTTTATTTGTGAATTCTTTCCCCATCTTTTCCCATTTTCCATCAGATTTTTGTTTTTTTGTCCCTTAGTTTTTTAGAGTTATATATATATATATATATATATATATATATATATATATATATATATATATATATATATATATATATATTAGGGATATTATCTACTTGTAATATATGTTACAAAGATTTTCTGTTTTTTAGTTGTGTTTGACTTTGCTTATGATATATTGTCATTAAAATGCTTTAACGTTTTTTTATATAGTCAAATTTATCTTTTTTAAAAAATTGACTCTGCATTTGAGTCCTATTTAGGAAGTCTTTACCTATGCAGAGGTTAATTGGAATTCAGTTATAATTTCTAATAGTAGGTATACAGTTTAATTTATTTTATGTAAGTCCCTGGTCCAATTGGAGTTTAGTCTAGTGTGGTATGAAGTATAGATGTAATTTTGTCTTCTTCCAAATAGCTCATGATTTGTTTCAGAACAATTTATTAAATAGTCTATCTTTGTTCTAGTTGTTTGAGATGCCATCTCTATGATCTCCTAAATTTTCATTTGTACTTGCATTATTTCTGAGCTTTCTGTAGTATTCCACTGGTCTATTTGCTTATTTATGCATCAGAAACACATCGTTTTGATTGTACAGGTTTTATAGTATATTTTAATATCTGGTAGGGCAAGCCTATTCTTGTAGTTTTCTTTTTTTTTTTGGTGTTTTCCATTTTATATTCTTGCGTGTTTGTTTTACCATATGAACTTTATCACCAATGTGGGTTTGACACAATAACTTGATTAGTCCTGCAAATGTAAAATGATATCAATACAAACACAATGTGCACGTATAATGCATTAGTATCATCTTCCTCATGGAGAAAGAGACATACTCATAGAGTCCCAAAAGGCAAGTAATTAGGAACTAATCATTGATAAGAATGTAGAAATTTAGGGGAAGGCCTGAATTTTTTCCCCTAATTTCTGTTTTGCCTACCAAAAAGCACGTTTCCCCTACCATTTAAAAATCTGGGTTTTTTTTTTTTACAGAAAAGATAACAGTACATTACTGTAAGATAAAAATTGTAAAATCTACAAACAAAAAGGTCCACAAAACTATTTTTGCATAAGAGGATGGAACAAAGCTCTTGTTGATTTGATTGTTGTTGTTACCTGTCTGTTACTTATTTCATCATTTTCCTCTGGTCCAGCCTTCTCTCTGTTGGTGTTCCAGCAAGAACTTACTTCTGTAAGCAAGATAGTGACTAAAGCTCAAAATCAGACACTCAACTGTAATTATCACTATTTGTCTCCTAATTTCTTACCTGCCAGCGTTTGGAGGACTTTTAAACCAGTGGTATTTTGGGGGGGGGGTTGGGGGAGGATGGGGTGGGAGATGGTTATGGCTTCACTTTTTCTGCTCCTCAGACTGCAACTTACATGGGATGCATTTCATTTGAGGGACAAATATTTAGTTAATTCTGTTTTGTTTTACCTGTGTAAAAATTTAACTTTGCTGTAGCTTTCTCCTGGGTTGTACAAACCTAGAGCAGGGAATTCTAAGGAAAATCAAGTTGACAATGATGAAAAAGATGATTTGAAAATAACAGCAAGTAAAATAATTATTTTTCTCCATCTTCATCTTTCTTGACTTCTTTCAGTCTCACATTTTTAAATGTTGCATACCTGTTGTCAGTGACTAGCCAGGGTTGGGAAGGAAAAAGAAGAGTTGTTTGCAACAAAACTAAGAGACATGGCTTTTACTTTTCTTTTCTTTTTAATTAAAAAACACCACAGCATTTACTTGTTACATTATGAGAAAGGAAATTAATTTAGAAATTTTTACTAAACTCCAACCTGAAGTATATATTGATGACAGTCCAATCCATTGTGATCAATGTCAGAATCTAATTCTATATTTTCTAAGGTGATTTTAATTTCAGAAAGAAAAGGCTATTAATAATGAACTTGCATGAAAAATTAAAGAGACACAGGCTATGTATTTGAAGCAGATGGAAAACCTGAAATAACGCTCCAAACAGTCTCCTTTCATTTTTCTAAAAACTTATTTATTAAATATTCACACCAGAATTTTTTCTTGTACATTTTAAATTATGAATGAAAAATAAAAATCAGTGGCATTGCAATGCAAATTCAGACTTATTTCTTACCTTTTAAAAATATTACTTTTTTCTCCCTATAGGGGTTCTCTTGTAATTATTCTTTTATTTAGCAATGCTGTTTTTTAAATATAATAGTTTCACTAAGATATTCTTCTTCACATATTATAAAATTTACCCTTTAAAAATGGACAATTTGGTTGTTTAAGTATATTCACAGATATGCAGTCATCACCACTAAGTAATTTAAAAACATTATTATCACTCTCAAAAGAAACCCCATATCCATTAGTAGTCACCCTCCAATCTTTCTGTCATCATAGATTCACCTGTTCTGGACGTTTCATATCAATCTAATCAGACCATAGGTGTTTTCTTTCTTTCTTTCTTTCTTTCTTTCTTTCTTTCTTTCTTTCTTTCTTTCTTTCTTTCTTTCTTTCTTTCTTTCTTTCTTTCTTTCTTTCTTTNTCTTTCTTTCTTTCTTTCTTTCTTTCTTTCTTTCTTTCTTTCTTTCTTTCTTTCTTTCTTTCTTTCTTTCTTTCTTTCTTTCTTTCTTTCTTTGTGATTGGCTTCTTTCATTTAGCACAAAGTTTTCAAGGTTCATTTGTGTTGTAGCATGAATCCGTACTTTTAATTATTTAGTGATATTCTACTGTATAAATATGCAAAATTTTGTTTACCCATTATTCAGTTAATGGACAATTGGGGCAATTCCACTTTTTGATTATTGTAAATTATGATCTCATGAACATTTGTGCACTTATGTGTTTTGTGTGGATATCTTTTCATTTCTCTTCGGTACATACCTAGGAGTAGAATTTCTGGGTCATATAGTAACTCTGTGTCTAACTTTTTGAGAAACTTTCAAACTGTTTTGCTAAGCAGCTGTACTATTTTACATTTCTACCAGTGATGTAAAGGGTTTAATTTCTCCATATCCTCAGCAATACTTGTGATATTCTGTTTTGTTTCATTTTAGCCACCCTCATGTGTAGTATCTCCTTGTGGTTTTCATTTGCAGTCTCTAAACACTAATGATGCTGAACATTTTCTCAGTGCTTATTGGTCATTTATTTATCTTATTGGGGGAAATGTTTGTTCAGATGCTTGGCCCTGTTTGTCAATTGTATTTCCTTATCATTGAGTTTTGAGGGTTTCTAATATATTTTCTAAGTACTGATCATTTAACAGATATATGACTTACAAATATTTTTTCCCATTCTGTGTGTTGTTTTTCCTTTCCTTATGATATCTTTTGAAGAAAAAAAACTTTGAAGAAAAAAATTTCTCTTCAATTATGACTATGTCCTTATCTCTATTTTTGTTTCTGTTGTTTGTATACTTGGTGTTTTACCTAAGAAATTATTGTGTAACCCAAGATCATAAAGGTTTACTGCTATTTTTTTCTAAGGTTTTTAGAGTTTTAGCTCTTATATTCATGTCTATTATTTATTTTTAGTTAATTTCTGTGTATCCTATGTGGTAGGAGTTCAGCTTCATTCTTTTGCATGTACATATCAAGATGTCTCAGTGCATCTTGAGAATAGTGTCAGTTTCCATTTTATTGTCTTTGCATCAATGTCAGAAATCAATTGACTGTAAACATAAGGGCTTATTTTTGGACTGAATTTTTTCCCATTCATCTGTATGTCCAGGTTTATGTCAGTATCACTCAATCTTGATTAATTTAGCTTTGTAGTAAGGTTTGAAATTGGGAAGTATGAGTCCTTTAACTTTGTACTTTTTTTCAAGATTGTTTTTGGCTATTCTAGATCACTTGCATTTTCATATACATTTTAGGATCAGTTCATCAATTTCTGCAAAAAAAAAAGTGGCTAGGATTTTGACAGGGACTGCATTGATAATGGTAATGTTATTAAATCTTCCCATTCATGAATATGGGCTATCTTCTCTTTATTTAGGTCTTTAATTTCTTTCAAGAAATTTATTCCTATGGATCTTATTATGCTTGATGCTCTTGTAAATGAAATTGTTTTCTTAACTTCATTTTTGGATTGTTCATTGCTAATTCCAGTGATTTCTAATAGCAGCTACTCAGAATTGGGCTAAATTCTGGTTAAGGTCACAGTCCTCTCCAAAATTGCTCTAACTTCAGACACCAGCCCCAAGTGCAGTGGTCCTCAGGATGCCATCAATTCTGACCAGCTAGCTACAAATTGCCAGATTCTTACTTTCCCCTCAGGTTTGCTAATTTGTTAAAATGATTCACAGAACTCAGGAAAGCGCCACACTTCTTATTACTTGCAAAGAATGCAAACTAGAACCGAACAAAAGAATAGACACATTGAGCAAGGTTCCAGAGGGTCCCAAATGCAAAGCTTCATTTCACTTTGCCCATGGAGTCAGGGTATATTACCCCCACAACGAATCAATGTGTGACAATATGCAGAGTATTGCTAACCAGGGAGGCTCACCTGAGACTGGTGTCCAGAACTTTTATTGGCATTTCATTACGTGGGTGTGATAGATTGAATCATTTGCCATGGTTGGAATAAATCACTCTTTCTGTCCCCTGAGGTTGGGTTGCTATCATGACTCAGAACCTCAACCCTCTAATTGTATGGTTGGTCTTTTTGTTGTGGTCTCATCGTGATTCATCTTGTTAGCATAAACTATTTAGGGGCCCACCATGAGTCACTTTATTAGCATAAACTATCAGAAACCACTATGATAGTCTCCTGTCACTCCAGGAAATTCCAAGGATTTAAAGTTATTTCCCAGAAAGTGGGGATAAAGCAAGCCAAATTCTTTATTGCACAGGACTAGTGTATAGAAATATAATTGATTTTTGTATGTTCATCTTATATTCTCCAACCATATTGAATATGTGTATTCACTGTAGTGGGATGTATGTGTATTCCTTAGGGTTTTCTTTATACAAGATTCTGCCATTTGTGAAAATAAAGAGTTTGTTTCTTTTCAATCTGGGTATGTTCTATTTCTTTTTCATGCCTTACTGCCTTTGTTTGAGCCTTTACTGCAATGTCAAACAGAGGTGGTGAGGATGGATATCCTCATTTTGTTTCTGATCAAGGAGAAAAACATTTATTTCACCAGTTAGTAAGATAATTAGCAATGGGTTTTTAATAGATACTCTTTAATACATTGAGGAAGTTCTCTTATGTTCTTATTTTTTGAGTGTTTTTAATTATGAAAAGATATTGGATTTTGTCAAATGCTTTTTCTGAATATATGGATATGATCATTTGCTTTTTTTGTCCTTTATTCTATTTAATGTGGTGTATTACACTGACTGATTTGGGATGTTAAACCAACTTTGCATTCCTAGAACAAATCCCACTTTATCATGGTGTATACTTAAAAATTATTTTTCTTATCACTTATTATTTTATTTCACACTTTTGCTTGATTAGTTTTGTTTTGATTTTGTTTTACATTCATTACTCTTGTGAATGTATAAAAAAGGAAAATAGAAAGGAAATAAGTCAGTTAAGGTATTTCCCAATCTTTTTCACGTTTAAACACTGACCCTTTTGAAACCTTTTGACTCAGAAGCACTTAATGTGTTTGTTTTCCCACACAATAAATTCTCCATCCAACTAAAACATTGGTAGTGCAGCATTTCTGCTACAAACCCATAGAAGAACTAAAAGTCTTTGGCATTGGGTTCTTAAGCTATTTTTGAAATTAGGTATAGCTATCTTACTTTCAACTCCTGCTACTGAAACAGTGCTAAACATTTTCAGTTTATCACCTCCCCTAATTTCACCTTACAACCATTTGGTTTCTGAAGGTAAATAGAAGGCTCCGCCATAGTCTCCAAGTATTTTCTTCTGATACCCATTCTGCAAGTTTCTTTCTGGTACCTTTTTAAGAAAACCACCTTAGCCACTTGTAAGTGTGCAGTACTATAATGTTAACTATATGCACATTGTTGTGCAACAGATCTTCAGAATTTTTCCATCTTGCAAAACTGGAAATCTATATCCATTGAATAGCAACTCCCCTTTTCCTCCTCCTCTCAGCTGCTGCCAATCACATTCTTTCCATTTCTAGGAATTTGACTTATTTGGACACCTCATGTAAGTGGAATCATGCAGTATTTGTCTTTTCATGCGGTATTTTCTTTTTGTGACTGGTTTATTTCACTTAGCATACTGTCCTTCAGGTTCATCCATGTTATAAAATATTACAGGACAGGATTTCCTTTTTTTTAAGGCTAAATACTATTCTATTGTATGCATATACCACATTTCCTTTATCCATTCATCCACTGAGGGACATTTAGTTAGCTTTCACTTCTTAGCTATTGTGAATAATGCTGCAGTGAACATGGGTGTGTAAATATCTCTTTGAAATCCTGTTTTCAGTTATTTTGGATATATACCCAGAAGTGAGATTGATGGATCATACGGCAATTCTGCTTTTAACTTTTGAGTAACCTCTATAATGTTTCCCCTAGTGTCTGCACCATTTTACAATACCATGAACAGTTCACAGAGTTCCAATCTTTTTTCATTTTTGCTAGCACTTATTAGTTTTTGTTTTTCCTGTTTTTTAAGAGTACCTATCCTAACAGTTGTGAGGTTATATTTAATTGTGGTTTTGATTTGCATTTCCTTGATGATTAATGATGTCGAGCTTTTCATAAATTTGTTGGCCATTCATATATCTTCCTTGGGGAGATATCGATTCAAGCCTTTTGCCCATTTTTAACTGGATTTTTATTTTGAGTTGTAGGAGTTATTCATGTGTTCTTGGTATTAACCCCTTATCAGATATGTGGTTTGCAAATATTTTCTACCCTTCCAGAATTTGCCTTTTCAATCTGTTCATTGTTTGCTATAAAGAAGTTTTTAAGATGGATGTAATCCCACTTGTCCTTTTTTATTATTATTAGTTTCAGGTGTGCCAAACAGCATAATGATTAGACATTTACACCCTTCACCCACTTGTCTTTTATTGCTTGTTGTGGGTGTGCTTTCAGTATCATATCCAAGAACCATTGTCAAATCCAATATCATGAAACTCTTCTACTGTTTATTTTAGGAGCATTATAGTTTCAAGTTGTACATTTAGGTCTTTATTCATTTTGAGTTAATTTTTGTATATAGTGTAAGGGAAGGATCCAACTTCATTTCTTTACATGTGGATACCCAGCTTTACCAGCATCATTTGTTGAGTAGACAATCTTTTCCCCATTAGGTAGTCTTTGCACTCTTGTCAAGGATCATTTAACCATATACATGAGGGTTTATTTCTGGGCTCTATTATGTTGCATTGGTCTATATGTCTTTTTTTTATACCAGTACCACAGTGGTTCGATTACCACTGTGTAGCTTTGTAGTAAATTTTGAAATCAGGAAGTGTGAGACTGCCAATCATTTAAAAAAGATAATTGTGGTTATTTGGGCTCCATATACATTTTAGGATGGATTTTCTATTTCTGCAAAACCAAAAAAATAAAAAATAAAAGTTGGGATTTTGATAAAAATTACATTGACTCTATAGATCACTTTGAGTAAGGACATTTTAATAATATTAAATCTTCCAATCCTTGAATTACATACTTAAAATGAGATATTAGGTTATTGGTTTGATATCTTTTTCTTTTTTTAAAGATAATTTTTTTGTGGGGGGGAACTGGGAGGATGGGGACAGTGCTGGGGAATTGGCGGAAGGGGAACAGATAGCTGCCATCATTTTTGTTCCCCAGTCCAGCCATGGAGGACGTCGCCTCACCTGCCCAAGCCGGCACCACCACTGTGCTCTTCCAGGCCGAGGCAGATCTGTCTCTGGCTTCTGGGCGGCCGCTCACTGCGGCTGCTGGCCGCTCATGCTGGCTGCTGGCCGCTCATGCTGGCTGCTGGCTACACAAGGTAGCCCATGGCAACCCACTGCCACAGGGGCCGCAGCCCACACCGCCGGCCGCCGGTGACTCATGGCAGCCCAGCTCCTGGCCGAGCTGCCGCCCAGCATCCCAGCTGTAGAGGGCAGTGTCACTGGCCCTCATATGTGGGATCCGAACCGGGGCCCTCTGGAGTCCCAAGCCAGTTCTTAACCATCACGCCACTTGGCCAGCCCTCTTTTTCTTTTTTTAGTATAGTGTTTGGAGCTATCAATTTTCCTTGAAGTACCCCTTTTGCAGCATCTCATAAGTTTTATGCTTTCTTTCTCCCCTCAGCCCCTTCTCTCTTTTTCTTATAACATTTTCAGTTCTTCTCTAGTCAAGTATTGATTCATGTCTTGGCTTATTTCTGACAAGCCTTGTTTGGAGAAGCTAATATTTTGTTTCCCAAACCCCTTAAGGAATTCATGTAACAAGAAATTTAGACCTTGATGGGACTCGTATCCAGTACCAACCATAAACCTGGGCAAATGATGTCCTGTCTTGGGCCTCGTGCTCTCTAGGGCTCCACGTATTATAAACACATAAAACATAAATTCATTTAAAATAATATGGGTGACTCTACCTTTGGCAAACATACCTTTGGCAAAAACACAGCTCTACCAAAATACAATCTATTACCCTGACCATCTGCTCTTGTAATTAGCAATGTTCAGTCTCCAAAAAAACATTATATTTCTCTTGCCTTAAAACAAAAGACGACTACATATAAATGTTGTGAAAGTTTGTGGGTCATGCTACTCTTTCTGTTTAGGAGAGAAAGCCAGGAACTACTTGAGAATGTGGGGGATGTTTTGAATGGTAGAAGAGCTTAAGTAAAAGGAAAGGCAAATTAATTAACTTGTCTAGTCCTACCTCTCAGATATAATGCATATTACAGATTCTTGTTTCTCAGTGGGGCCGAGCATACATATTCTTTCTTCCCTTGATGTAATTTGTGGTTCCAAAAGCACTCAGAAATTAGCCCAGAATTTTCAATATTGTACATGGAAACTGAGGAACTTTTTTTCTATGTTCAATGTTAAACAATTTAAATCACTTGTAAGTCCAATATATGTGACGACTTTGTCAAGCCAACTGTGGTCACATTTTTCTTCATTGTCTCTATTCAAGGGCATGATGCTGTCACGTCGTAGCCCCTTGAACATAGGTTTTGTGGAAGGGAATCACGGATTGTGTCATAAGAGGCTTCATCTTTAGGTCAACCAATGCTGGTGCTAACTCTGTGTGTGTCTGAGGTAGTTTTTATCAAATTTATAGTTTGGTCATTAAGTTTAATGTACCTTTAACATGTATTGGGCACCTGCAATGTAACAATTACAATAATAGTTAGTGAAGGTACAAAGAAAAGTAAGCCACTGCTGATGTTCTCAAAGAGCTGGATTAAAGACATGTAAACAATTACTAATAATGACTATGATTTTTAATAAAAAATAATAATTCAAATTATAGTTAGTTGAGTACTTGAGAAATGAATGAAAACCTGAGATTTGAAGCAGATGAATAACCTTCCCCAGACTGAATAAAAGTTAAAATAGCAGTAGAAAAAAGTGTCCATGATTCTTATAAAAAGAGTGGTCTCAGGAGGTTACATAAAATTGATTTGAAAAATGGGGGAAAAAAAGAGGATCATTTACATCACTTGGAAAATAAAGCTCAGCTATATTCTCTCCACACTCTAAGCACTTTTTTATATGCATTCACCTTTTGTTTTGAAAATCTAACTCTCATACATCATCGTACACAATAGCAGCAGCACTTCGTCTTTTATAAACACTATGTGCGAGAATTATGCTTAATGGCAGGGTCAATTAAACGTTTAAGTCCAGAGCCTCCAGACACATCATTTCTAGGTTGTCCTAGTTTACACTAAGGTACTTAGAGCTGGAATGCTTATTTATATCCTGACCTTGGCTCTTCCTTAGTACATAATCTTGTGATAACTACAGAACCTTATTTCCTCAGTCATTTCATCTGTAAAATAGGAATAATATGTCTCATAGGATTGTTGTAAGGATTAAGTGAAGTAATATATGTATATATGAAGTGCTCAGAACCATGTCTTGCACAGGATAATCTCCTATAAATGTTAGCTCTTACTAAGATTATTTAGGCTTTGATGTATTTGTCTTCTCAGAGTTTCATTAAGTAAATGTAGGAAATTCACGGTATAGGGTAGAATAAGGAGATTTATACTCAATTAAAAAAGCATCACCTTCATGGGAGAGATATTCTGAGTCAGAGGTATGAAAATGAGGGAAGAAGAAAGTGTCATTCATTTTGCTTTTGTTTCAGTTTGGATGGCAGCTCTGTTGACATAGAGATAAAGCCTGAATAAAGTTAGCAGAGGTTTCTCTTAGATTCAAATAACTTTTTAACTGTCAGTCTTAGTCTTTAAAAAAATGTTTTTAGTAGTTCCACATTTTATGGTTTTCATAGATACTTTTAGGGGGAGAGGCTGCTTCAGGTGTTGTTATCAAGATTTTGAACCAAAAGTCACAGGAAAATTTTTTTTAATTTTAAAACTAAAGCTTAAAGGAAAATTATTGTATAGCACAAAACAGTTTCCCATAAGAATTGACCAAGCCTGTTCATTAGGTAATGTCATATTCCAAGAAAATGAAGGTGAACAAGTTATCAACTGATGCCAACAAATGACAAAGATAATTTTAAAATAATGAAACTACTTTATGGTCTAAAAATGCATCTATGGAAATTATAAATGTTTGCTCAGCAGTGATGGAAAGCCTTGAAGACTTTTCAGCTTTATAAGAGTTGAATTATCTCTTTCTTGGTGACTGCTCAGTCTCCCTGGGCGTGTCATAATACTGACACATAGTAACTACTCAATTACCTTTGGGTGAACATGAGGCTTCCAGGATAAAAAGAAATCTAGCAACAGTAGAATGATTAAAAGAAATCTGGCAAAAGTTGTGTGTAAGGCTTGACCAACATACCTCACACAACATAGTGACAAAAATGTAAAAGCAATATACTATACATCTCATATTTAAGATAGAAAGTGAAAATGTTAACTAAGATTGGGCAATCAAATTAGATAGAATAATAATGTTTGGGGATTTCAAGTAGCCAACCAGTAGAGACCAAGCCAAGATGAAATCTTAAGTTGAAACAAGGCATGTGGAATAAAACACCATGAAAGGAAAAAAAGAGTTGAAAGCAAACAAATCACAGTGAGCCTGAAAGTCAAATTTTCAAAAGGGAGCCCTGAAATATAGAAAATTATCTTGACAGAAAGGAGCAGGTAGACCAGTTAAGAGATGAGACCAAGGTAGCTCAGAATTGTGGCAGGTCAAGGGCACAGTAAACATTTTGACAAATAAAAAAAGTAATTCAAGGGAAGCCTGCAAGAGTTTCTAATGCCAATAATAGTTCCTTTAAGCACTTCAAAGGCAGAAAACCAGAGAAAAACACTTGGCAATGGTGATGTGAAGGGTGCATGTGGGAATGAAAGGGAGAGAGCAAGCAGAAGCAATGACTTCTTTGCTTGGAAGTTTTCTGAGGAAGACAATAAAGGAATCTCCACTCTCAAATTATCTCTTAACAAAGACAGATCAAAAATACTAGATCAAATGTCAGTAAATACTAGGTATGTTCTATATGTAATTGAAAACCTAGCTGAAGAAAAATAGATTGATATCCTCCATCCCATTTTTTTGTCAAGAAAATGGCTTTGTTCCACTACTCTTACCCTCACTGTTCAGCATGGCAGCTATTTACAAGTGTCTTTCCCTGGTCAGGTTCAGTGTGGACTGGTTCCCACCCGGGTAAGGGGAACATGATGACAGCTGATCAACTGCTTTAGCATCCCAGTTGAGCCTTGCTTTCCCCTCTGCTGCGTGTTCTATTCCTATTTCCTCCCTGTCTTCCAAGTCCCTAGTTGCAGAATGTCTCCCGATATGCACAGCCACTGGCCTTTTGGATGTCAGAATCGCTCCTGTCCTGCTTATATAAGTGTTATGCACCTGAGATCTGTTGCATATCTGACTTGCTGGCCCAGGTCCTGGTGCTTGGGGAGGGTTCTGTTTTCTCCACTGTTCTGTGGTCCTAGCATCTCTCAGATTCCCTAGGTCCTCTGTTGTTAATGACCTGTTAAGAGAATTTTAAAGGAACTTTGGGGTGAAATTGTGCAGTCATTGGCATAAATATGCCAAGTGCCATAAACAGGCCACTCTGCTGTGTAATTTCCAAGGAAACTCCCAACCATGAGTGAGAAGGGTTCCCTGGAGACCAGAGAGTTACAGACCAGTGAATCTTATTCTTTGTTGGGGGACTGGTAGGATTTGTAAGAAAGGTTTATTCCACTGATCACTGAAGCTAGCACTTCTGAGGCTTTCCCAAAGAAGATGTATAATGGCAGAGGAGATTGAACCGGTACACTGTGGGAGCTGAAGGAGATATACTCTGAGCATAATTTGAAGAAATCTGCTGCCAAGACAAAATGTGTTTTACTTTTTGTATTATATCTGCTATGTTCATGTGAATCTTGCATTCTAATTTATAATAATATTTGGGGAGATAAATTCTGTTTTGGATTCTCATTCCTGAAAAGATGATGGAGCATGCGCTTTTAGCTCCTTCTCTAAACAACCGTATAGAGGTTACATGGCAGCTCAAAGCTGAGACATGAACACAAAAATAACAAGAAACCTGGGACTGGCATGGATGGAGCAGGGACAGGGATTTTAGTAAGTTGCATTAGCGGTCAGCCAGACACAGCAGTGGAATGGATAAGGGTGGTTTTTAATTTCTGTTTTGCTTTTCCTGCACACTGAGTTAGGCAATCATTGCTGACTCCATCATCTGAGCAACTGCTCAGGCCACCTAGTGTTGGAAGGTAATATCAAACAATAAAAAAGGTCTGCTGAGATAAGTGGGTGATGATCAATGGCATGGCTCACTGCTCCCAGGCATTTACTCCTCCATCCCATTCCCTTCCTAATTCCCAGGGCTACTGGGTAATTATTAAAGAGGCTGCCCCTCCCAGCGCTGCTTTTCTCTACAAGTTAAAAAACGGATCTTTAATTGATAACAGTGGCAACAAAAGTGAGCAGTAAATGCTGCCTATGATGGAGTCTTCCCCAGGGCTCATCCCTTCACTCCTTTTGCAGCTCACCAAGACACGAACTAGGGACAGTGTCTCAGCGCTTCTCCCTTTCACATTACCTGGTATGGTGGTAGCTGATAGACGCAGGGGAACATGAGCTCGCTGATCAAAATAACTAGACATTTGAGAGGTCAAACTATAAAAAAGATAGACAACAAATGACTCAATATGGAGCAGAATTACTGGAACTGATGAATTACGAATTTACAATAAGCAAAATAATATGCTCAATGAGCTATAGGAAGATATGAAGCAGAAAAATTCATACAAAGAATCAAGCAGGAATGTTAGGTCTGAAAAAAACAGGAGTGGAAATCAAGACCACAAAAGCTGAGATAAACAGCAGGATAGAAACAGCTGAAAATGAATCAATGAGCTAGTTCAGATTGACGAAATCTCTTAGTGGGTGACAAGCAAGAATAAAGACATAGAAAAAAATAATAGAAAAGTTAGAGAGAAGTAGAAGTAATCGATAAGGGTAATAAGAGTCCCAGGAAGAGACAAAAAAAATATGTTTTAAAATTCTGACTATTTATTTGACATTTTTCCTCCAAATCTTATAGTAAAGTTGATATCTCAGGAAGATTCACTGCATTCATCCTAGGTTCATATATAGCCTTTACAATAGAAATATCAGGGAAAAGATATATTGATCCCACAGTATGTATATCAGCATATACATTGATAGGAGAGGGTCCATGATGTATAAATGAACACTTGAACAAGGAAAAACTAATATTGTGCTTTATTTTGACTTAAAATTTTTGCCAAAGTTTTACACCAAATGCGCACATGCACATATACACACGCACTCAGAAAAGTTATTCCAATGTTGGTGGTGTTGCATATGCCTGGGAGATTTATATAGAATAAATGAAAAAGTGAACATACCAAGATATAAGAAAAATCTGGTTATTTCTTTGGCTCTAGGATTGTTAAAGTGTGTTTCCGAAGGTATTTAGCATGATTGTACCTCATGAAAGCTTTTAACAAATTTCTTAGTTTTCAATAAACCCTCCAGATTTGCTAATACATTGAGGACTTTCCAATACTAAAATTCCTGACAGATGTGTTAATAAGTTGGACAGATTAGTAGAGCCATGCAGGTTGGTTTCTTGGTCATGTTAGATTAATTTCACACCAAGATATGCATCAAAGTTAACATAACACTTTTTCCTTATTCTTTATTTCTGTGTTATTTTAGAAAATTCAGGAAGCTTACAATTGCTTGATGAAGGGGATAACAGAGGGCCTATGACATGAGGAAAGCTGTAAACAAAAGATATATTTTTAAATCCTGGAAAATCTAGGGTTAAAGTAAACAAATGTTTTATTAAAGTTCATATAATAAAGCTAATACATTCATGAAAAGTTTATATAGATTTGTTCAGTAGATTTCAAAATGCTAAACTTAGAGGGCTCTTCTGAGGTACCAAAAGAGATAAATTCATACATGTCTCATGCAATAATTAATTTTATGTGTGAACTTGGCTAGGCTGTGGTCCTAGTTGTTTGGTTAAACACTAGTCTAGATGTTTCTGTGAAAGTGGATATAATTAGCATTTACTATCAGTTGATTTTAAGTAAAGCACAATGATGTGGGTGGGCCTCATCCAATCACTTGAAGGCCTTAAGAGCAAAATCTAAGTTTTCCTGGAGAAGAAAAGAATTCTTCCAGGAAACTCATGTAGAAATCCTGTCTGAATTTCTAGCCTGCTGGCCTGCCCTACACATTTTAGACTTGCTAGCCTCCACAACTGTGTGAGCCAATTGCTTAAAATAAATTTCTCTCTATGTGTGTATCCTATCCGTTCTGTTTCTTTGAAGAACCCTGACTGATACAGCTCACAAACTCAGGGAATCCACTGGATCAAGGGGCACTAGACAACTACATTTATTTAAATATAATTTATAGGCAAAAAAAAAGATTTAGATCTATTCAAGTCCTATGACTTTACTCTCTAAATATTTCCTGAATACAACCAATTTCATTACTTCCATGATCAACCCAATCCAAGCTACCCTTCTCTCAAATGGACAAGTAAATTAGCCTTATAACTAGTTTACTGGCTTCCATGCTACATCATTATACTTTACCCCTCTTGTCAAGTGATCCATGACAACTTGAAATGCTAATCCAGTCCCAATCATATTAACTCCCCACTCCTTTGAAGGAATATGTGGCCTGTCCCTAACTATTTTTCTGGGTTTCTCTCACTTCAGTCTCTTTTTGATCATGCCCCTCTCCATGCTGGCCACATGGATCTCTTCTAGCCTTTTATACTTGTGATATGTCATCCCACCAGAAAGCTTTCACAAGGCTGTCAGCATAAAATGCTTTTCCCTGTCATTTTTTGTCTGGGAGAACTTTTAGACATTCTTTGGAGACTATCATCACTTCTTCAGGGGAGCTATTCCTGACCTTGACAAGGTCTAGTCCCATTATTTATATGCTTTCACAGCACCCTGCAGCTCTCATTTATAGCAGTTATCACAATTCACATTTTATGTTTGCTTTTGACATACTGTGATTGACTGTCTACTGTACTAGATTGTACGCTCCATGAAGACAGGAATCATGACTGTTTTGTCTTTGTCTTTTATTCCCAGGGTTTGCACAGGGTGTCACATACAGCCAATCAATCAATATTTAATGAATAAGTTGATTTATGGGTTTATGAATCATCAACCTAGAGTGATGGAAACTTAAAAACCTGAGTTTGGCAAAATATTCCCTGGAGTAATCTATTAAAACATATTTAGATTAAATGGATCAAGGAGAAACGTCTTCTTTTGATTTCCTTTTGTGCAATACATAGCACATTTAAGTTCCCAGCATATCAGATACCCTGAATCTAGGTAAGCTTTATCTTGTTTTTTGCTGTGAAAACGTTATGTGGCTTTAGATTCTGCTCAGCAGAATATATTCATATATCTGTTATGAAGTTTTGCTTGGCAATCAGTAGAGAAAGGAAGAAGCAACTTTAATCAATTAAAGCTGCTGATTCACAAAATGTGAGATCAATGGAGACTTTGGCCAGTGCATTCAATGTTTTTGAGTGCATGTTAGTGGCACCCTTGGTGGGTTAGCTGAGTGGGTTAGATCGAAATATACGATGGGTAAAATCCAAGTCAAGCAGGAACAAATACATACAAGAAGCTGAGCGTTTTTGTTGTTGTTCTTCAGGTGGCTCAATAACTTTTAAGAAATCTATAATTGCAAATATAAAATAACATCATCCTGTTTCTGTAGAGAAGAAGGTTTATAAAACTCCTGATAATAAATCTGATTTATTTGAGCATTAGTATAATTAATTTAATAATATGACATTGAATTGTAAAGGGTCTATATAGGTCACACAGAGCTTCCCATCTCCCTTTAGTGGGGAGGTACCTAGTCACCCACAGGGTTGATTATCAGGAATATTTGCCGTGAGTGATTAGTGAGTTTACTGCTTTTATACAGAAGCTTCTGTTTTCAGATGGCTCTGATTGTGATAAAATCATTTCTCTTCTTAAGCCTAAACCTATAGCTCTGTAATTTCCTTCCTTGGGTCCTCATTCTAGATCTACATAGAATAAATTTAATACCTTTCCTGCATGTCTCCACCTCTTTCATTAAATAAGAGAGTTGCCATGCAGTCTGATATTCCTTAGGCTAAACAGCCTTAGATAATTAACTATTACATGCTTTCCTGATAATCATCTTTTCCCTCTTATAAAATCTTCTACTTTAAACAATTTCTTCTTTAAATATGTTCATATGAATTGAATATAAAACCTATGTTTACTTTGGTAAACACAAAATACAAAATGCAGTTGGTCTATCATTTCAGCTGATCTGGAAATTGTGTTCCTGTTAAAATTACCTTATTCATCAAATATATATATTTGATGAATAAGGTTTTATATATATATATACATATATATATATATATATATATATATATATATATGTTTTGTTTTGCCACAATTATAGACAGATCAGTTGAACTTGCACCCAGTTGAAATCCCAGGCATTTACCTATTATTTTTTTGTTGTTAGACTCTTTTTCTTTCTCTGTGCTTATGAAATTGACTTTTTTAGTTTTTATGCAAAGCTGTTCATTTATCCATATAAAACAGTCTCATCAATTGTAATTTGTTTTTCTAGATATTATATCTCTAAATCTTCATTTAAAGTCATGTAATTTATTGATGACTCCTAGATTTGTGCATGTAAAAATTGATAAATATGCCATTTGTATCTTAATCCAAGATTATGATAAAATGCTGGTTAGGACAGAGCAAGAGTGTTGGAGGACAAACGCACCCCTCAGGTCCACAACTATCATTTATCTATGATCTTTACATAACTATTCAAATAGTTGGGCATCTAAGTAACTGCACCTACCATCTTCCAGTTCATAGTTCCCTGTGATTTCTTCAACAATGCTAAGAGACTGTATAAAACTCTATTGACATTTAATAATAAATATTCTTTTAAAAATTAGTTTTGAAGTGCAGAGGACACTGTTTAACTATTGCTAGATGGTTCCAGAAGGAGGTACATGATATCTTCAGGACCTAATCTTTTCCTCTGTCATGAACCTGCTTTCTTCTGGGTTGCCCTGACTCTGAGCAGGTTGTCTCTACATGGTGGTCATCAGCAGATCGAGGCTTAATTCAGGGGTTGGCAAACTTTTGAGATGGAAGAGCCACCAGGGGTCAACAAACTGCAGCTCGCCAGCCGCAGGCTCTGAAGTAAAATTGAAAATGAAAATAAAACTATCATAGTTTCATTTATAAAATTTTTAAAGGATCTTATTCACATAATGGTGATTATGTAAAAATATATTTATGGCTCTGAAATAATTTTTAAAGTGTTGTGAGGGACAGGATTGGCTTTTCCAGGGTTCAGCAAACTTTTGAGATGGAACTTACCCAAAGAGCCACATGTAGCTCGCGAGCTGCAGTTTGCAGACCCCAGGCTTATATGCACAAACCTCCATGTGTAGTCCATATATATTAGATAAAATCGCCTGAATTCTCTGATTGTTATTCTCTGCATCTGTATTCATTTCTGAACCAATCACTATGTCCAGAGGGATGTAATATTCTCCAATATGATAAAGCCTATATAAAATAATTATTGCTGATAAGGAAGGTCAGCATATAGTATTATATTTGATAACTGCATAAAATCAAATATATTTTTTCTTCCTTGTTACATCCAATTAAAGCAAGTTTATTTTCAAGAAATGTTCATAAACTGTGATTTTTGTTTTTTGTTCATCACCTTTCTCTTTCTCGTTTTCTTTCTTTTTTTTTTTTTTAATTTTATCATGGAGAATTTCAAGCATGTACAAAAGTAGGTAGAGTAGTATAAAGAACTCCCATGTACTATTACATAGGTTTAACAATGATCAATTATAGCCATTGTAGTTTCATTCTTACCCATTTAGTCCCTCAATATTATTTTAAAACTAATCTCAGACATCATATTACTTAATTTATAAATATACTCACTCATATTAGTGTATATTTGTAAAACATAAGGACTTTGAAAGAGTAAGCATACAATTATCTCAACTAAAAAAATTCTCAATAATTTCTTAATATCATCAAATATTCATTAGTATTCAAATTTTCAAGTCTCTAAAAAAGTTCTAATTTGTTTTCATAATACGTATATATTTTCAGATTACGATAAGATTAAACATTGTGACTGAGCGATGTCTTTTAAACCTCTTAATCTCTAAGCTTCCTTCTTTCTAGACTTTCTTTTCTTCCCTCTTCTTTTTTAACTCTACTTTCTCTTATGTATATAATGCATATGTTTGTTTGTTTAGTTTTGCAATCTCTATGTTGAAGAAACTGGGTCAGTTCTGGAGCATTTTGCACACTCTAGATTTTCCTTGGAGGAATTGAACATTTTTTATTTCCTGTATTGTACATCGGTAGTTTGACCAGGGGCTTGATCAGATTGAGTGTCAGTGTTACCAGCATGTCTATTACTGATGTTGCCTTCTTCCATTTGGAGGTACTTAATACCTGGTTGTTAGAAGACCCTGTTATTCACTGTCTGGATCAATCATTGATCCATTTAGGTCTGGTGCTATTTCACTTCTCTCATTCCTTCTTCATTTATTACCCACATTATTTCTATGAAAAGATACTTACCTCCCTTTATCTTGATTTGGTTACCCTGTGGTATAATTGGATGGGAAGTGAGCAGCAATACTCAATTTTTTTTCATTCTCCAATAATGAATTGAATCATTAGCATAGTGACCAATTAGATTTAAAATAAATTTTTTTTACTATTATTTGAACTAATAGTTGGAAATATGTTATGTCCAATCATTGCAGTTTTTATTCTAATTGATGTTCGAATTCATCATTTTTGATAGTGGAAGCCCTTTCAAATTGGCTCCTATGTTATTCTGACCCCAGCTTAACAGTCTGTGACAGTTTTCTCTGGTATGTCAAAATGTTCCAGACTCATGCAGAAATGAATCAGCCAATTCTCTAAGAAGTCCTGGTTCCTTTATGTGTGAAATTTTCTATAAGAGACTGCAATTGGACAATAGGAGTGCACATTGCTAATGGTTTGGACATTGTTTCTAAGTCTTTTAGGTGAACAGAGCTAGGAAATATTTTTTAAAGGTAAAACATATCCTGAGTTTATTTTGATGCTTCCATGAGTTTCAAAGTGAGAATAACTGGGTATTTACTTATTTTTTATCTATATTCCCATTATCCCATGGAAAGAATTAGTTTTCAGTGATGATGCTGGAAAAGATGGAGTGTCCCACATTATTCATACACTTTATCCTCTAATACACAGATGCAGTAATCTACTAGTGCATTACTACAAATAATATTGGTTCGTGAAAATAGTTTAAGACCCTATTTGTACTTTTTTCTTAATCGAGGTATAGCCTATGAGCATGTAAAGTTGGATTAGTGTGTTTTAAAGTCTCTGGGAATAGTTCATCCTATTGAATACATAGGTTCATTTATTTTATATTTAATTGAAGGGACTGATTCATAATTTTAATAGTGTCAATATTGTTTTTGGGGAGATTTTGACATAGTTTCAAACTCAAATCTTAAAAGGATATGTTCAAAGAATTCAAGCATCTTTCTCGTTCCCTTCACTGTATTCTGTCTCTTCTTCTATATCACTACTTTAAAAAGTTAGGATCTATTTTCCCATTATTTGTTTTTTTTTAATCTTTCTTAAGTATACTTTTTGGTGTTCAGGAAGGTTGCATTTTTGTATTAATATTTACTTTTATAGTAATACCTTTATATGATAACTTAGTTATTTCCCATTGGTTCCTTACTATTAGCAATATTGGAATAACTGGTCACCACTTCTTCCCATCCAGTCTTTCTCTACAAGCATCTGATCTGAAGTACAATTCTATTATCCTAGATAGAAGCTATAAGGCAATCAAGAAGTATATTCTCCTTTCATATTTTCTCCCTTTTATCTCCCCATCTTGATTATTGTATTTTATCTATGTCATCAGAGCACAAAACCATTGTATATTATAATCCTTCCCTTATAGCTATTGTGTAGTTTTAATTCTACAAATAGTTTATATTTGGTGCTTACCATAGTGTCTGCCTCTTCATCTTTCAGAACTTTTCTTTTATTTTATATAATGTTCAAGATTTATAATTGTACTTAGCAAGTGGAATAGGGAAAATCATATATAGTTCATATTCTCAGAACACAGGTGTTTAGGCCTTAAATATTTTTAATGTTATTTTTTTATTTTAAAACAATCTTTTTACATAAAGTTTCAAGTACAGTAAAATGAATTTTTTTATCTGAACTATTTGCTGATGTGATGCCTTGTTACTCTTAAATACTTTAGAGTTTATTTTTATAGGCAAGGACATTGTTATATGAATCATAAGACCCAACTCAGATTTCGATGATTATTCCAGTTAATGTCCTTTATATTCAAGTTTCTGGCTCAAAAAACATGTATCTTTAGTTGTTATATCTTTGTAGTTCACCTCAATCTTGAAAGGTCTCTCCACAGTCTTTTACCGAGTTTTATAACATTAACGCTTTTGAGGCTCACAGACATTCCTACATTATTTTGTGAATGATCCTCAATTTGTGTTCTGAGGCTAACTTATGATTAGATTCAGGCTGTGTATTTTGGGCAAAAATATTTTCAAGAGTGACAGTATGTTCTTCTCTTTATCTCCTATTAGGTGACCCATGATTTTAATTTATCACATAACTGATGATATGGTGTTATCTTTTATTACTTGATAAGGTTGGTTTATGTAAGAGTTTTCCATTGTAAATTATTCTTTTCCCTTTGTAATTAATAAATATTTGGTGGGGGGAGAGTTTTACATTGGAACTATATAAATATGTTGATCCTCATCAAACTTTCAACATATTCATTATTTATATCAGTATGAATTCATGGATTCCTATATTGTGTAATGGATTATAATTTGTTAATATTATTGTTTATTTTGATGTTAAAAATACCTGTTTTGACCATTGAGAACTCCTTCAACCTGATTTTGACATGTTCTCATCATAATTTAAGCACTTTCTTACTTCCTATTACAAGATATTTCTGATGTATTTTGAACTATTCCTACTCTAACTTTGGAGTCAGCCATTTCTCCAAGGACTCTAAGGTTTTTTTTAGTGGAGAGTGGTATGTAGAAACCAGTATCTGAAGGGTAGGTGTGCTCATTACTTTTGAAGTGTCACTGCCCCTAGGCTGTCTCAGGAGCAGAGCTAGGTGATATATGTATATACATATGCATGTTTATGTCTATATTTGTTTCCCTATCTATCTATCTATCATCTATCATCTATCATCTATCATCTAGAACATCCTAGATTTTAAATAGTCCCTCCAAAATCAGTCCAATACCATAAGATTTACTTTATTTTTCTCTCTTTGAATATTTATAAGCCTCTTCTTTGACAGTGAGAAACCAAACTCTACCTATTCATAATATAGTTATTTATTTTATCATTTATACATATATAACAGATATATCACTGTTGCTGCTGCCTTTTCTACATAATGTGGCTGTTTTCTTTATCCCTCCCTACTTTACACGGGGCCATCTTGCTGTGAGGAAGGCTTTCTTATTCTGCCTGTGTTTGAACTTGCCATGCTAATCCACTTGCCAAGCGCTTCACAAGCACCCTGCTCACCACACTCAGGCTTTAAAATCCCATGCTGGTCACCCATTTTCCTTCCAATGATGATGCCATGTTTTACTCTCCTCAGGCTATGACACCTCAGTTTCTGCCACTGCTTTTCCCCCTCCTTCAGTTGTGCAGATGTCTATGTGGCTCAATTCCACCTAATACCCTTTGGAGTGAGTTGTTTAGATAGGGAAGAGAAGTGAAAGCCAAAAAAGGAAGAAGAAATAAAAAAAAGAGTGGGAAACTGACAGGGAATTTTTTAAAAGAAATGTTTCTTATATTGCTGTCAGGCATATCTTCCTTGTTGACATTCGACATGTACCAATTTTATGTGAAATGTAACGTGAGGATTTTCTGCACTTTATTTTTTTCAATACGATGCACTGAATTTTGGAGCTGTAAATATAGTTTCCTCTAAAAATCAGCTGAAAGACATTACACTGAGAAATATATGTTTAATAAAGTTTGAGTATTAAAAACCAAGTGGCATTCTAATAGGAAATATTAACTAGGGAGGTATTCTGCAGATATTAAAATAATAATACTCCTTGACCAAATCAAACTTTATTCCAGAAATATTAGTACGGGTTAATATTAGGAAATCTATTAATCACCATATTAATAGACTTTAAGAAAAAACTCATGTCATCTTAGATGATGGAAAGACATTTGAGAAAAATCTATTGACAAAAATCAATTTTTAAAATAGAAATATATTTATCTAACACCAAAAATCAGCATTATGATTATTGATGAAGCACTAGAAATATTTCTACTAACATCAGGAATAAAGCAAGGATGCCCATTAACCCTCATATTATTAAACACTTTTCCTCGGGGAATAGGAATTCAAATAGACAAGAAAAAACCCCACAGAATATATACAAATAAAAATCATAAGAATGTAATATATCTGCAGATGTTATAGTTGTCTACTTGAAAGTTCAAGATAATTAACCAAAAAAGAACTATAAATAAAAATTCAATAAGGTGCCATAATATAAAATTAATATACTATAATATGTTTTTGTCCTATCAATAAAATATGCATGAAAAAATAATGATGGTTAAAAAGATCCCCTTTATAACAACGACAACAAAAATAACAAAATTATAGGAATCAATTTAACACAAAGTGTTCCAGAAAATAAAATATATAAACATTACTGACAGTGGTAAAGGAATTCAAATATATGAGAAGGCTTACCTTCTTTTTGGATAGGAATACCCAGTCTCATGAACATGTCATTTTTTTCCCTAAATTAATATATAAATAAAATATTATTCCCCCAAAGTATCCATGGGTCTTATTTTAAGATCTAACCAAGGTGATTCTAAAATTTATGGATAAAATAAGAAAAAAATATATCTAAGAACAGCCTAAAAAGAAGAGACACAGGAAAATGGTTTTGAAAATACTATAATTAAGACAAGATGGTACTTATGTATGAGTAGGCAGATCAATGGAATGAAAAGAAATTCCAGAAATGGATCCAAAGTATGGAAATTTATTATATTTTAAAGATGAATTGCATCTAACAGTAACAAACCATTTTTATTTAGTAAATGATTTGGGGACAACTGAGTAACCTTGTAGAAAGACTTTATCTTACATCGAAAGAAAATCCAGTTAGATAAAACACTAAAATATAAAAAATGGAATTATGAAAATTATAGAAGAAAATAGAAAAGAGTTATATTTATATTGTTGGAGTAGAGTCACTTTTAAAAATATGACACAAAACCCTGGAGCCACTAAAATCAGAGTGATAAACTAGATTTTCTAAAAATTTAAGAAACAAACTCAACAAAAATAAGTGAAGTCAAAAGAGAATTGATCACTTGAGATATTTCCCACGCATGTCAGGTACAAAATGTGAATTTTTTATAATTTATAAAGAACACTTGCAAATGAATGGAGAATAACCAACAAGTTCCCACATAGGATACAAAGATTATGCACTGTGTCATTCTAGGAGATCTAGTCATGTAGAAGTGAATCTTACATACCTACTCCTGGCAGCCCCAACCCACTGCCCAATGGAAATATGATTAAAGGACATCAAAAAATGATATAAAAAATAACTGTCTTGGCTCTTAAACATATATCTCAAATGACACCCATACAAAGATATGCATTACAATATGGTGTGTAATAGCACAGGATGGGAACAACCTAAATATCTATCAACAAGGAGTGATTAAGAAATTAATGTCAATACTATGTCCATTAAGTGGAATACTATGTAGGCACTAAAAATAATAAAGCAGCTCTGTTTATGTTAATATGAAATAATTTTCTATCTATCATCTATCTATCTATCTATCTATTTATCATCTATCATCTATCTCTAACTATTTCCTATTTCCTATCTATAGGTAGGTGAAAAAAGATTTAGAATATGAAAGCCATCATTCGTGTGTGTTTCTATGTTTGTGTATGTGTACGCATTGAATATCTTCAGCAGGGTATACTAAAAATTGCCAGCATCAGTTTCCTCTAGGAAAACTGACTAAATGGCTGACAGTTTGAGGGGAGACACATATCTATCTCACGGTATTCATTTGTTCCTTTTTTGTTTTTTTTTCTATGTACATACATATAACATCTATTTAAATTAATTAAATGAAAACACAAAAATGAAAGCTCTACTTACAATGTCATGTTTCAAATGCATAATTTAGACACATATAGAATGGGTGACTGTTGTGTTACAAGTGTGAATTAGTGGGTGTGTTTATCAAGAACTATCAAACAAATGCAGCAATATACTATAGAAAATCTCTCTAATGTAACACTTTATACACAATACAGGATATCTTGTTAAATATGTTTAGTCCCTATTAGAAATTAGCATGTAGTAAGACTTAAGTAACAAAACTGATTAGCAAATAAATTTGAACACATACAACCAAATATGTCCTAAAATATAACTAACTGGGAGAGTCCCCGGGAATAGGTTGAGTTGCTATTAACCCCACTTCCTCCTCTGTGCACTCAGAACATCTATTAGAGAACATAGTTTTCATTTTATTATATCATAGTTTGTTTTTACTAGAATTAATTTTTGTGGATTGAATCTCTGGTCTACTATTTACCAGGTGTGTGAACTTAAAGAGTTTTCTTCATCTCCTGAGTCTCAGTTTCTTCTTGTATAAAATAGTGCTAACCCTACCTGTAGAGTACATATATAGAGGGTGCCAAAGAAATGTATACACACTTTAAGAAAGGAAAACCATATTAATTGTAATACTCAATATATACCTATAACAAAAGATGAATACAAGTCACGTTTGACTTCTGCAGTTACAAGAGGTGCTCAAAGTGGTTACCATCAGCATCCAGACACTTCTGATTATGGTGAACTACTGCTTAAGCAATGTTGATCAAAGTGTTGACTTATATACATTTTTTTTGGCATCTCCAGTATATAAAATAGTAGTATATTTACATAAGGTATAATAAATATGATAATAAGATCTCAATATATTTCTTCCCTCACACTTTCTTTCCTTCCTTCTTTTTCTTTATATTTGTCTTTCTTTCACCTGTATGTTGTTCAATGTTTTCTACATTCATTCCTTCTATTTTTCCTTTCTTTTTTCTTCCTTCATTCCCCTTTCTTCATATATTTATCTCTCTCCTGCATTATCTACAAATATTTTGAGGTAGTCCACAAATCACAGTGCAGCCATTATAGAAGGATTAATTCATTGCCATCTCCCATAACAGGCTTTGTGTAGGGTAAGATGAGCTGTAAAGTTATTCACTGACTCTTGTCTTGGGTTCCAGAGCCCTATAATTTCATTGCTCCACCACTTGAATCAGTGTTTCTGACACACTCTTGCCCTCTGGTCACTCTGTCCTGCCTCCTCTCTTTAGAAGCAGTTAGTTCTCCTACGGTTTTGTCCACCAGTGGATATCAGTCTGACCACTGGGCTGCCACCCCAGTTCTCACTTATATTTCACACCTAGACCTTCCTGAGGTCTAAAGCAGTATACCCAGAGAAAGTTCACATAAAAAAAGGGGTCATTAGTGGTTGAGGAGGCGCATGTACTACAGAGACATGTTAATACTTGACAAAAGGAAGACATGATCTAATTCCTCCATTTATACTCCAGAAAGTAATTGCCTTCTAGCATAATCAGTTGTATCAATCAATACTGTCCTACCTATCCTTTGACACAGTTAGAGCTACAATAGCTTCCTCTAAGACTTTTCTCATCTAAAAATGGTATGTCCAAGATGGCAAAGCTTCTTTCTATTCTGCCAAAGACTGGTTTGTTGATCCATCTCCCCCAGAACCAGCTACGTGAATTGTATTCACTGATGTTTAGCAAGGTAAGCATGTCCAAACCACTCTGTTCAAAAGTTAAGTTTTTCTAGAAAGTACCAGTACTCTAGAAGTGCCAGTCTGTGGAAATACCTGATCTGTGTGATTTCTGCAGACGCACTCAGAGGATGCAAAAATGGGGACCATAGCAAGTGACAAAGTATTTAGGAGCAGGGAGAAGCTGCCTCACCAGACCAGCATGGGAGGAATGTGGGCTCATGCCTTCTGGGGGCGGGAGTAGCAGGAGGGCCCTTTCACTGAGAGGAGGAACAAAGCCATGGGTAATGCGGAAATTATAGTTTCCCAGCGCTGGTGATGAGATGCAGAAGATATTAAAACATGAAAATGATTGCATTCAGCTGAACTTTTCTAAGTTAGAAAAATAGAAAACAGATAACACTCTGTGCCTCATTTTTATTTCTTTTATTTAAAAACCAAGTAATATTGGGCTAAAAATTAATTAGAAGTATAAACTTATTATGATGAAAATCATGTAATGGATTTCTACACCAAATATTAAAAATAAACCTGATTATCTGTGATTTAATTTTTTTCTAGCTCTCTTATTACAGAGAATAATGGGTTCTAAAGAAATGATTCCTCTAAGAGCAGCAAAAATTCAAGGATGTTGAAAGCAACACCTGGTAATACTTTTAATTTCTTTCCTAAGAGTTGTTCATCATTGCATGACCCTGTCATTAGGTGAGTGCATGTATAATCACTTCTTTAGATTTGTTAACTGGCTGCAGTGTTATTTCTATTAGGATTCCGACTAGTGTTTATTTCTAAATAGTTTTGTTACTGATGTTTTACTAATAGATTAACACCATTAGTAAATAATTTAGTAATATACCCTACGCCAAAGACAGAAGGTCATAAACAACCTAATCATTATATTATATATTTACTTATTTATTCTTATTTCCTATGTTTAATTCTCTGACATAATGTCTGTCAGAGATATGTCAAATCTCTTATGCTCATCGGACTCTCTGTTTAGTTGGTTTTATTTGTCCACAATGCTGTGCTTTTAAAGAAATCTCTGAAAAGGCTACTCTTTATCTGAGAGCTATATTCTCACAGATCACACTTACCCCTGCCAGCCTCCTGCCTGACTCACAGCTGTCACACTCTTGAAGTGCTCTGACAGGCTACCTGCTGGCTCTCTCAAAAATGGGGGAACATTCTATCATATTTAACATTTAAACTACCCTCGACCATATTTTTCTCTCCTTTATGTATTAAAGGCATGCCCAACAATGCCAGCATCTGACTGAAAAAGGCTTTCATTGATATAGTTAGATACGCCCACTGCCAGCCCCTTCACCCCTCAATCTCAACAATAGGTAGATTCATATAATATGACTCATGCAATGCAGTGTGTCACCAGTGTATCTTCCTGATGCGTGATTTCATGGAACTCACTAATTATACCCATGAGTAAGTGCGTTTTTAAGTGTACATGTATCACTTCTCAAATCGCCCTTTTTTCAATCCTTGCCCTGCTACTACAGGAAAAACCTGTCCCATCCTTCCTTCTTCTTTCTTTGTCTGTTGGTTTGACAGTGACAGCGAGAAGGCTGTGCAGCATAGCAAAATAAGTTCTGGTTTGGGATGAAAAAGATTTGGTTTCTAATTTGGAATTTTCCACTTACTAGCAATGTAGGTCACATAGCCTTCAGTGTACCCATCTGGAAATTGGGAATAATAATCCCACTGTGAGTGCATTTGTACAGATTGAATGAGTTTCTAGTATATAAATGAGTCTGACTGGTACACAGTATAGTAGTGACAATTACTGAGGCAATGAAATGTATGGATTTTTAAAGTAAATTTAAAATAAGTAAAGGATCAGGGAGAATAGTCAGGACATGACTTCCGTTGTTCGTAAGAGAGATGATGAGGCACTGTCTTACTCTGTTTTGGCTGTTATAACAAAAATACTATAAACTGGGTGGCGTATAAACAACAGACATTTATTTTTCACAATTCTGGAGGCTGGGAAGTCTAAGAACAAGACACCAGGATATTTTGTGTCTGGTTGAGGCCCACTTCCTGGTTGATAGACTGCTTCTTTTCACTGTGTCCTCACATGGTGGAAGGGGTGAGGGAGCTCTCTGGGATCTCTTTTATAAAGTCACTAATTCCATTCACGTGGGTTCCATCCTCATGGTCTAATCACCTCCCAAAAGTCTCACCTCTAAATACCATCACATTAGGCATTGGTGTTCAACATAAATTTTTTTGGGGGGGAGGGGGGCACACAAACGTTCAGATCATAGCAGGACCTTAACTAAGGCAAAGGTAATAAAAGATAGAGAGTATTGGGCCGGCTGAGTGGCTCAGCTGGTTAAGAGCTTGCTTGGGAGCGCCAGCTCTGAGCAGCAGGGCTGTGGTTCAGATCCCACAGTGAGGGCCAGTGATGCTCGCCCTCTACAGCTAAGATGATGAACAACAGCTCGACCTGGAGCTGGGCTGCTGTGAGTCGCTGGCGATGGTGTAGGCTGCAGTGGGGCTGCAGTGGCTTGCTGTGAGCTATGTGAGTGGCTGGCAGCCAGTGTGAGTGGCCAGCAGCCAGTGTGAGCAGCCAACCAATACCGGCGACCAATTGCCTCACTCCAGAAGAACACAATGATCATTCCAACATGGGCCAGTGAAGCGACATTCTCCACAACTAGACTGAAGAACAAAAGGACAGCAACTTGTCTGTTCCCCTTCCCAGATTCCCCAGCGCTGTTCCCCCCCCCCGAATTCCCCAATAAAATCTTTTAAAAAAAGAAAAAAAAAGGATAGAGAGTATAGGACTGATATGAGATATCCCAAGTTTATGATTTAACAGTACTTGATTAATTGGTTGAGCATCGTGAAGGAGTGGAAGTGAATAAATAAAATATCTGAATGAGAATGGGATATATGGCTTTGAACCTCAGCGGAGATTTCTGGACTGGAGTGTCATGAATTGGCATTATTACTACCTACTGGGAGGTGAAGCTATGTGAATCAATGAGACCACTGAGGAGAACACATCATTGAGTGGGACAAGCAGGTTGTAATTGTTGAACTCATGAGTTTTTAATTTCATGTTTCACATTCCAGTAACTGAGATTTTTATATATATATATATATATATATATATATANTATATATATATATATATATATATATATATATATATACATATACACACACACACACACACACACACACACACACACACAGAGGGTGCCAAAAAATGATATACATTTCAAGAAAGGAAAATGGTATTAAAATTTTGATACTCACTGCATACCGATAACAAAAGATGAATACAAGTCACATTTGACTTCTGCAATTTAAAAGAGGTGCTCAAAGTGGTTACCATCAGTGTCCAGACACTTCTGATTATGGTGAACTACTGCTTGAGCAACATTGACCAAAGTGTTCACTTGTATATATATTTTTGGCACCCCTGGTATATTGTCCATTTTGTTTGTTTTTTTGTAATTAGTAGTACTCCCAGATATTATCATAATTTAAGATAGCATTGTATCAGGTGGACACTTGCATAGTTTCCTGCTTTTTGGATACGTAACTCTTGTCCATATCAATTTACTAGGCTCCATTAATGCACTATAAATATTTCCTTGCCAGTGACTATAATGGAGACCATTAGGTTGATAATAGATTTTCAGAAAAAAAAATTTAAATCAGGAAGCAGATTACAACTATAATGTTGAAATGTTAAAAAAACAACAACTATACATCTTCAAGCTGGATAAATACAATGAATTTGTATAAGAATGCCAGGAAAATTGTTTAATTCATAACTTTGTAAAGGACCACTCCATGAAAAAAGAATTGCATATTATTTTATTTCACAAATAATTCAAGCAAATGTGAATACTTGATGGCTAAGAGCTGTTATCAAATTTTAGTGTTTCTTCACTAAAATGATAACCCTTAATAAGAAAATTGAAGAGAATAGTCATTGGTTCTATAGACTTTCTTTTCTTTGTCCTTCCATTGTTCTAAACTATCATCATTGTTTCCTGTGTTTGTGAAGCAGTTTTATTACATGCTGATCTGAATACAAGGGTCCTTATTACTACTTGTGACCAGCTTTTTATACCTAATGATGCGAAAGTTTTGTTTGTCTTTAAGTACTAATTTTTTATCAGTGGGTTTATTAAAGAGGGGATTTATTAGTTTCCAGATTCTACTTTCCTACATGAGTTTCCACTAATGGGAGCATTTACCTGCTTTTATTACAACATTTCAGTGGAATGATGGTTTTTGAATTTTTCTTGTACAATGAAATAGTTCATGAATTAAAGTCAGAAGTTAATGATAAATTAGAAAATATGAACATCTGCCTCTTTCTTCTTCTACCTTCATTAATAAGTACCTGATCAGTAACTTATCTGCTTACATCCCAAGGTATTGTAACTAGCAACTAGCCAGTTTAGTATTGTATCTATCCCCAATTTTATCTAAGACTAAGGTCCTTGCTCAGAAAGGTGGAGCTCTCTCCCGAACACTTTGCAGAACTTATGTGTCTAGGAAATATGAATACGCTCACCTCCCATGAACGATGTGAATTAAGAGTATTTCTGAGGTCAAGGACTTAGAGGAAAATCTATAGAACTTTGTTGGTGTGTGTTAATTATAATGATAGGCTACCCAGAACATTTGCACCAGAGTTTTGCCAGCTGCGAAGTTAGAGTGAACAGAGTCCATAAGGACACCCTTACTTCTGTCACCAATTGCAAGTTTGAAGGGTTCCCCAAACCACATTCTGTTTCAATAATTCGTTAGAAAGACTCACAGAACTCACAGGAGGCTGTTACACTCAAAGTTATAGTTTATTACAGAGAAAAGGTACAGATCAAAATCACCCAAGGAAAGAGTTGCATAAAGCAGAGTCCAGGATAAGTAGTAAACACAGAGCTTCCAGTTACCCTTTCTCTGTGCAGACAGAGCAGTTACCTTACAGCACCATCAAGGTGTGATAATATGCATATAGTATGGACAACCAGGAAGCTTACTTGAGCCTTGGTGTCTAGTGTCTTCATTAGGGCTACATCATGTAGGAATGGTTTACTGCCCACATGGCTAACCTGTTTGCAGTCCCTCCAGAGGTCAAGCACTCAACCCACTTGACATTGTTGATGTGGCTCAGATGCCCTACTCTAAATCATTGTTACTGTCTTGCTGGTCCAGGGTTCCCAGGCAAACATAGATATCCTTATCCGACATGACATTCCAAGACTTGAGAGATTACCTCACAGAAGCTGAGGGCAAAAGCCAGACCCTCTTTGGTTAAGGCTAAATTCTTCCTTGCACACTCTTCTGTTTTCTTTTATGACTCTTCCCCTCCTCTTTCTGGAGAGGCTAATATTTCTCTGTCTTATACTATAGCTGCTAGGGTGGGAAATGACCGAGTTGAGCCAGTCAGAAGCTTCTCTGGGACTTTTCTGTTGGACATGGGGCTATACACATGTAGTTTATAGTGTCTTTCAGGTACCTATCATGTGGAGAAAAATCTGTGTGTAACAGGAGAGAACCAGAAAGAGAAGTAGAGAGACAGAAACAAGGGGGAGGTAAAGACATGGAGATGAAAATAGAAGTGAAATTACAACCCCATTTGAGGCTATGAATCAGTGCGAGGCCACTTCAGGATCAGATGCGGACACCCCTGAATTTCCTTGTAATATATGGGACTAAATTTCCTCATTTGCTTCAAATGTTTTGAGGTAGTTTCTCACTTGCAACAGAGTCCTGTAACTAATATGGGGTTTCAAGCATAAACATTGGTTGTTGTTGGTAGTAATTTGAACAGGAGAACTCACTGATAATTAATGCCCTTAGGTCTAGGTGAAGGGACAAACAGACCATTCCTTTCTATTAACTTCTAATGACCTGATCACAGCATTAATCCCTACGATCTGAGACCCTTTATGAAGCATGACTCCTTGTCTTTTGCATTCCTTCAGAAGAGACACTGCCTGTGCACTTACTAAGTTTCTTTAATAAGGCCCTAGAAGAGCGATTGCATCAAAAGTCTCAGAAAGTCTGCATGCATCTAACTTGCCATTAGACACTCCTGTATCAACCCTTTCATTAAAAGGTAACTCGTGAGAGAAGAAATTTGCTTCCAAAACAGATTTTGGAAACAGAAGTGAAGCTTAAAATAACAATGTTTAATATAAAATGTGTTAAAAGTTAGCAATGGTTCTGAAGTACAATCCATGACTTTCTGGAGTTTGTGTCTTTAAAAATATATGTAACCTGTGTTTCAGTTTTTATCTATGCATGTAGGCCAGGAATACCTATTTTAGGAGTATAACGTAGGACATAGCCCTGACAGGGCTCCTGGGAGTGTGTGCTCTTTCTAACATGTGGTACCCTGTCTCACACATGTAGTGCAACAAAAGCCCTTTGAGTTAGTGCACAGATACACACACACATACACACACACACACACACACTCACACATATCTCACACAGAGCTCTGATACTTCAAGGTCTTGAGTCAGAAGTATATAACAACATTTTTGGATAGTTCATGATAAATACGTAGCCGTCTGTGCTCCTCTTTACAAAACTAACTAAAAGAATGCCCAAATGGCCCTTAAGAATAGAATGAATAAGCTGTAATAGTGACATGCAATAAAATACTACACTGCAATGAATATGATGAATTATATGTACAACAAGGGCGAATCATAAGACATCATTGAATTAAAGAAACCAGACATAGTATGATAAATATTTTATTATTCTATTTATACAAACTTCAAAAAATAGGTAAAATTAAACCATGATGTTTAGGAGTATACAATCAGGTCGTAAAACTATTTAACAAATACTCAGAAATTGAATTCTGTAAAGTTAAGCATATTGGCACTCCTAGGAAGGATGGAAGGGGTTTTGTTTGAGAAGGAACATGCAGAGGGCTTCTGGAGCTCTGTTAATATTCAGTTTCTTGACTTGGGCAAAAGTTAAACAGGTGTTTGATTTATAGTTTATTACATTACATGTTTATGCTTTATGTACTTTTTTGTGCATTTATAATATTCCAGATAAAAGGGTTTAAAAAAAATGACTATTGTTTCTCCTGGTGCAGGAGAAAGAAGGAGAATAGAACAGAGGCCTGCTGCTCCTTGTCCCCATGCGGGAATGAGCCGTGGATTCTGCTTCCGGTGAAACGAGCTAGAGGTGAGCGAGGTCTCAGGGGAAGCAGAACTGTGGGCTCTTTCCTGGACCCTCTTTTTAATAATCTCCAGAAGAAGTATGCTGGGTCTCTGCCAAGTAAGACTGCTTCGTAGCGGTGTGTGGCATTTATCTACTCTGTTTTCAAGGGACCTGCTCTTAAGGGTCCTACCACCAATTCTCTGGCCTGAAAAACCAGACAGAACAAGAATCAGGGAAACAAACCCCCTCAGCCAGCACCTTGACATCTCTTGGAAGCTTCTTCTTATCAAATAGGCCCCAACTTCCCATTCTGAATCAAAGGTACACCTACCTCCCTTGGCTTGGATGGATGAAAGTTGGGGCAAATCCTCTCAGTTTGGGTCCCACTTTAAGACCACTCCCCTCCCCCCTGTCGCCCCGAGACACACACACACACACACACACACACACACACACACACACACACACACACACACACCACAGTACTTCTCTCCCCAGAGACAAAGAAAAAAGAAAAGAACTCCTGCTGCTGCTGTGGCTTTTGGAAGTCATCAGCAAACTGACCCCACTGGGTTCTCTGTAGTTTTAAAATTGGGCTAGCAGTTCCTCTAGCAACAGAATTAATGGCTCTCAGCATAATTTACTGAGAAGAGAACCATTTCCACTGAAATAATGTGATCTTCCCTCGCACAAATTTATAATCAAGAAAATCTAAGACTGTTTTGGTGTGAGGGAATCTGTGGTAGAAGTATTTATTACTTTTTAATTTTTTCTCAAGCTTGAGTTCCAGATATTTCATTAAATTATTCTACAATTATCTATTAAAGGAGCACCTTACATGGTAAAAATGATATTGATCCCCCTGGGGATGTAAAGATGAGTAGGAAGAGTCTCTTCCTTTCCCTAAAGAAATACACATTATTGGGTGGGGGTAGGCACGATACAAAGAGCAAGAACAAAAGTAGAACATGAAAGGGATTGAAAGAAACTGCTTAGAGAGATCAAAGGAGTGAAGGATGGCATTAATTTAGAGGAAACTATAGAGACTTCAGAAAGGAAAGGGCATCTGGGTGGACTTGAAGAACAAATGGTTTATTGATCAGCAGAGAAGTTTTCATGTAGAGGGAACAGTACAAGTAAGGGCACAACGGCAACAGCTATGGGGCAAAGTCTGGTGTTCCTGGAGTGCAGCGTATGTGCAGGAAGGCCTTGGGTAATACCAATAAGAGCTCTGGGACCAGGTCATTAAATGTACTGAATAAGACCAGCTTAAGAGCTTGGTCTTATGTTGGAATGCAACGTAGTTTCACTGTAATTTTGGGTTAAGAGATGATGAATATTAAACCTTTATAGTGTTAGGATATGACTTAGTTCTTCCTTTATGTTTATGTGTTTAGGATGTAATTGTGATTTGCCTTTATTCCTTTGTTTAATTATATATATTTTACCATTTGTCATATTTATTTTTTCCAGTACTTTTTTTAAAGAAAACAAATATCTGTGGTCCTAATCCTGTGCTATTCCTGGTTGGCTATCAATAGAAAAAATATCTAATATCCCTTCAGACTCTTGACCTGGGAAAAATATACTCGACTATGGTTACTTCTGTGTTGTGAAGGTAACATCGGAGAGAGATATTTTCTAGCTTTGTCTGCCAAGAGCGATAACACACTAGTAGCAGCAAGCACACCTAGCATTTAGCTCTTTGTTTATCATATCACTCTCTAATAAAAGGAACCAGTGTTCTTGAAAAAGTAGATGATTCCACAGCTGGGGTCAGAGAAAACCCAAGATAGTTATGAAAAATCAAATAGTTATAGACTTAATGAAATCTAACCCACAAAACCTCAAGATTCAGGATTCAGGAATTCTTGGCTATTTTGGAAGATTGATGGTGTGTTTTGGATTTTTCCTTGTAATAGATTTTCCTCCTCACTCTATCTAGAATTCTATTTCATCTAATTAAAAAAGCTGTTTATTTTGAAATAATTTAGATTTATTAATGAATTGCAAAAATAGTACAGAGGGTTCCTATTTAGTCTTCACCTAGCTTCCCCTAAGGTTAACATCCTGTATAACCATAGCACAATTATCAATACTATTTTCTAAATTACATACTTTATTTGATTTTCATCAGTTTTTCAATTAATGGCTCTTTTTATGTCTCATGATTCATTCTAGGATCTCTATTGCATTTAGTGGTCATATCTTGTTAGTTTCCTTTAGTACCTGATAGTTCCTCAGTCTTTACTTGACTTGCATGAACTTAAGAGTCTTGAAGAGTAGTGCTCAAGTATTTTGTAGAATGTTTCTCAATTTGGATTCACCTGATTTTTTTTTCATAGTTAGATCTAGGTTATGCATTTTTAGGAAGCATTCCACAGAGATAATGTAGCTTTCTTGGTGCAATCAATCAGTAGTACATAATGTTGATAGGATTTATTACCGGTTGTGTTAACCTTGATCACTTAGGTTGGTATCTTCCAGGTTTCTCTGTTGTGACAATACTACTTTTTCCTTCTTAATTAGTAAATATTTGGAGGAAATGCTTTGAGACTAGGCAAATATCTTGTTTTTTTTTTAAACTTTCATCAGTAGGTCTTGTTCTAATGGTAATGTTTTATTTCCCTAATTCCTTCTATATTTATTAATTGGAATGCTTCTATAAGGAACAGCTGCCCCTGCTCCCTCTTTAACTTATGACATCAATCATTTATTTGTCAATAAGGACTCATGGATATTTATTCTTTGATTACAATCCAATACTATTGTTATTTATTTTTTGCTCAAATTTTTCCTATTTTTGTCTCTAAAGCCCTCTTACAGGTAGGCTCCTGTGTCCTTTCCCTCTATTCTCATCCTCTCCCCTGCTTTTGAGGGTTTCCTTTCTTTCTAGACTATGAAGTGCTCCAGACTTGTCTTGGGGTTTCCTTGCACCAGCTCTTGAATCAACCACTTCTCTAACAAGCCTGATCTCTTTTATTGGAAAATAGTATTTATAAACCAAAATTTAGTGCTATGTATCATTATTGCCATTGAGATATCCTTGCTTTCAGCAGACACAGCTAAGAAATATCTGTATGTCTACCAAACCATGTATTGATACCATGTACTTTTATATATTTTTTATATATCAATCTATCTGAATAAATATTAAAAAAATAACACCCCGACCCCCCCCAAAAAAACAACCAAAAAAACAAAACTCCATGAGTTCACACTGATACTTCAGTTCCAATCTAGCAACCCAGGGTTCAGTCTAGCAATTCACATTCATATTTTTGAATTCTTCCTCCAACTATAGGAAGCCTGGCTGTCAATATCTACAATATATTTACTTATTGTTTACCCTAGTATACAAAGAAAGTAGTTTCAGAATTACTAACTCATACCACTGTAAAAATCAAGTTACCATAGCATTTGTGTACAGTTTTTTTGTCTTTAGTGTTATTATATTTAGTCAAAACAATGATTTTCAAAGTCACTTAGGTCAACTCATTTCTTTCCAAGCACTTCAGTGTAGTTATGCCATTCATTTGAATTACAGTTAGTTGCATTTGTCACAGTCTGCATTCTATCTATAGTTCTTCTCACAGCCTGATAAATACTTTAAAATGTGCATGCAGTAAAATTCACTCTTTATGGTATACAGTTCTATGGTTTCTGAAAAATACAGAGAATACCAAAGAGAGAAGCTCTGTCATCCCAAAGGTTTTTTTTTTGCTGCCCCTTTTCAGTTAATTCCTTCCCCTTATATCCCCTGACAACACTTAGATCTAAGTCTCAATGGTTTTGCCTTTTGCAAAATTTTAAATAAATAGAATTATACAATATGTAAAATTATTCATTTGTTGAAGGACATAAGAGTTGTTTCCAGCTTTCTTGAGATTATAAATAAAAGTTGCTATAAATGTTCAGGTACATGTTTTTGTATGAACATAGATAGGTTAAGTGTTTATTTCATTTGGGTAAATGCCTAGGAGTAGGATTGCTGGGTTGTATGGCAAGTGTATGTTTAATTTATAACAACAAAAAAAGCCAAACTATTTTTTCAAGTGGCGGTGCCATTTTGCATTTGTACCAGCATTAATTATAGTTCCATTTTTTCTGCATCTTGAGTGGCACTTGTTTTGTTTTTAATACGTTCATTGTAATAGGTATGTAATATCTCATTGTGGTTTCAATTTGCATTTCCCTAATGCCTAATTATGGTGAGCATCTTTTCATATGCTTATTTACCATCTGTATTTCTTTGCTGGTTAATTGTCTTTTCAGAACTTTTGCCCATTTTTATGGGGATGTTTGTTTCCTTATTATTGAATTTTGAGAGTTCTTTATATATTATTAATATAATTACTTTATCAGATCTGCAGCTTTCAAGTATTTTCTATCAGTCTATGGCTTGCCCTTCATTATTGTAACTGTTTTTCATGGAACAAATAATTACAATATTTATAAAGTACAATTTATCAGTGTTTCCTTTATGGATTGTGTTTTTTTGGTGTCATATATAAAAATTCTTTGCCAAATTTCAGTTCACAAGGTTTTCTATGTTTTCTTCTAGAAGTTTTATAGTTTTGCTTTTTACATTTACTTCTATAATCTATTTTGAGTTATTTTGTGTAAAACATTTGAGGTATATTTAAGATTTATTTTTATGCATATGAATGTGCAATTGTCCCTGTACCATTTGTTAAAAAGATTAGCCTTTCTTCAATGAATTGCTTTTGCACCCGTGTCAAAATTCAGTTGACTAATTATTTGAATCTACTTCTGGGGTCTTTATTCAGTTCCATTGATCTTTTTGTTCATTCTTTTGCCAAACCAGTTTCCTTGATTACTATAGCTTTATGGTAAGTCTTGATATGATAACATGACACATCCAACTTTGTTGCCGAATATAGTTTGACTGTTTTATTTCTTTTGCATTTCCGTATGCATTTTAGAAACAGCTAGTTGATATCTTCTCATTTGATATTTACTTTATCAAACTCGAAGGCATTGGCATTTGACAATATTGAATGTCCCAATCCAGGAACACAACATATCTCTCCATTTAGTTTTTTTTCCCCTCTTTTTTTTCTTCAGTGTTCTGTAGTTTTCATCATACAGGCCTGAACATGCATTTGATAGATCAAAACTTAAATATTTCACTTTGGGTAGTATTTTAAGTGTCATTTGAAAATTTAAAACTTCAAACATTCATTGCTAGTATATAGAAATACAATGAATTTTTGTATATTAACCTAATATCCTGTGCCCTTGCTAAATTCACACATTACTTCTAGGGGGTTATTGGTGGGTTCTTTGGGCTTTTCCATGTAGACAAATAAGTCATCTGTGAATATATTTAATATCTTCCTTTCTAATCTTTATGCTTTTTATTTATTTTCTATGCCATATTATATTGTTTAGGATTTATGTTACAATTTTGAGTAGGACTACTGAGAGAGAACATCGTTGCATTGTTCCCAGCCTTATGGAAAAATATTTTCTTTCACCATTACATATGATGTTAGTTGTAGTTGAATTTTATCACATGATTTTTCTCCCTCTGTTGAAATCATAATGTAGTTTTTCTATCTTTGTCAGTTAATAGAGTGGACTTGATTAATTTTCAAACCTTGAAGTTTTTGTATAAAATTAGTGTTTTCTCTTAAATGTTTGGTAGAATTTGCCAGTAACACCATCTGGGCATGGAATTTACTTAGTTTGAAGTGGTCAACTTATGGAATAAATTTCCCCTACTCTTATTCAGGTTATCATTTTCGTAAGTGAGTTTTGATAGTATATATCTTGTAAGGAGTTAGTCCATTTTATCTACTTTGTCAAATTTAGAGGCATAGATTCACTGTAATATTTCCTTACTGTACTTTTAATGTAATCTTCAGTAATGTCCCTACTTTCATTCCTGATATGACAATTTATGCTTTTTATTCCCTGCACCTTTTTTTATGATAAGTCAGGCTAGAAGTTTATTAGTTTCATAAATTTTCAAAAGAACCAGGTTTTAGTTTCATTGATTTTTTTAAAAAATTATTTTTCTTTTTCTAATTTCATTGACTTTTGCTCTTAATCTTTATTATTTTCATCCTTTTGCTCTCTTTGTGTTTAATGTCCTATTTTCTCTCTAGTTTTCCAAAATGGAGCTATGATTATTGATTTGATCTTCAATTTCCTAGTATCAATATTTGATGCTATACGTTTTCCTCTAAATAATGATTTAGCTGAATTTCACATACTTTAAATTTAATTTTTATCATTTAGTTCAAAATAGATTTCAATTTCCCTTGAAACTTCCTATTAGGCCAATTGAATTATTTAGGGATCTACTGTTTAATTAAAAAGTATTTTAATAGTTTCCATATTTTTAATATTTAAATATTCCATATTTAATATTTTCCAGTATTTTGATATTTTTTTATTGTGGTGAAATACACATAACATAAAATTTAGCAACTTAACCATTTTAAGTGTACAGTTCAGTGCTATTAAAAACATTGATAATGTATGCGATTATCACTACCCATCTCCAAAATTCTTTTCATCTTGTAAAACTGAAACTGTATACCTATTAAATAATTCTTATTTCCCCCTATCATCACTCCCTGAAAACCACCATTTCTATGAATTTGACTACTCTAAGTATCTCATATAAATGGAATCTTACAATATTTATCTTTTTGTGACTGGCTTATTTCACTTAGCTTACAGTTTTTAAGATTTATCCATGTTGCAACATATGTCAGGATTTTCTTACTTTTTTAGACTGTATGTATATACCACAATTTTCTTATTAATTTATTCATCAGTGGACACTTTGGTTGCTTTGACACTTTAGCTACTATGAATAATGTTGCTATGAACATGAATGTTTAAATATCTTTTGGAGACCTTGCTTCAATTCTTTTGGATATATATATATATATATATATATATATATATATATATATATATATATATATATATATATATATATCCAGAAGTGGAATCTCTAGGTCATATAGTGATTTTATATTTAGTTTTTTGGGGAAATGCCATAATGGATTCCATAGCAGCTGTACCATTTTATATCCCCACCAACAGTGCACAAGAGTTCCACTTACTCCACACCATGCCAACACTTGTTATTTTTTGTGTTTTTATAGAAGAAATCCTAATGGGTGTAAGGTAATATCTCATTGTATTTTTCATTTGCATTTCCCTAATGATTAGTGATGCTGAGCAACTTTTCATGTCCTTATTGATCATTGGTATATCTTCATTGGAGAAATATCTACTCAAGTCCTTGGCCAATTTTTATTTTTTTAAAGATTTTATTGGGTAACTGGGGAAGGGGAACAGACAAATTGCTGTCCTTTTGTTCTTTAGTCTAGTTGTGGAGGATGTTGCTTCCCTGGTCCATGTTGGTATTGTGATCATTGCGCTCTTCCCAGGTGAGGCAGATTGGTTGCATGCCATTGGACGGCCACTCACGATGGCTCATGGCAGCTCATGCTGGCTGCCGACCACACTCGGTAGCTGTGGCAGCCCACTGCAGCAGGGGCTGTAGCCTAAGCCGTTGCCAGTGACTCACGGCAGACCAGCTCCAGGTCGAGCTGTTGTTCACCATCTTAGTTGTAGAGGGTGCAGTGTCACTGGCCCATGTAGAATCCGAACTGGCAGCCCTGCTGCTTAGAGCTCGCACTCCAAGCCAACTCTTAACCAATGCACCGCTCGGCCGGCCCATTGGCCCATTTTTGAATTTGACTTTTTTTGTTGAATTTTAGGAAGTGTCTATATATTCTGGATATTAATCTCTTATAAGATATATGATTTGAAAATATTTTCTCCCATTCTGAACAGTGCCTTTTCACTCTGTTGATTGTTTCTTTTGATGCATAGAAGTTTTTAATTTTCATGAACTCAAATTTATCCAGTTCTAAAGTCTACTTTGTCTTGATGTTAATATAGCTATCAACATTCTTTGGGTTATCTTTATTTATCTGTATTCTTTTAACCTATTGCAAGCTTTATTTTTAATGGTGGTTTCTTGTAGGCAGAATATTGCTTTTGTAAATAAAATTTTATGGGAGCATAAACATAGCAATTGGTTTACATATTGTCTGTGGCTGCTTTTGTGCTAAAAAGGCAGAGTTGAATAACTGAGACAACAGAGACCATAAAGCCTAAAATATTTACTAACTGTCCCTTTATATAAAAACTGCTGTGTCCTGGTCTAGACTATTTACATTTAATGCAGTTTTTGTGATTGTTAGATTAAAACCTAATATCTTGTTTTGTAGTCAATTAATTAATTAACTTATCTTCCTTTTCTTGGAATAACTTAGCCATTTTTATGAGTCTGTGACATTGTTTATAATTCTTTTTTTTTTTTTTTTTTTTGAGCCATCCTGCTCAGCTCGGGCTGGACTCGAACCGCTGTTGCTCAGAGCTCAAACTCTTGAGCGAGCTCTTAACCAACTGAGCCACTCAGCCGGCCCTATAATTCTTTAAGAATGTTTTTTAGTGCTTGTCTTTTGGTTTAAAATATATATCCTTGATCAATCATAGCCTACCTTCTAGTACTGCTTCACATGGAGTCTAAAGAGCTTTCACTAATGCATTCCCAATACTCGCAACTCATCTTTTGTGCTATTTCATACCCTCTCATGGCGGCTGCTGTGCTCTACCCTAGTTGTGTACCACAAAAGAGACTTTTGTCACTTGTGTTTTGCATTGTGTATATAGATATGCTAACCCTATAAATCTGCAAGCTATATGTAATCAGGGAATCTCGCCATATAGTAGTTATAATTTATTGTGTGACTAGATAATGATATTTTACAACTGGTGTTGTGAAGAGGCAACATACATTCTTTAGTATCATTTTTTTTTCATAATAAGTCTAAAAACAAAAATCCAGAAAGAACGAGACAGTGTTCCTTCAAATGAAATGAGAAATTTCAGTAATTCCTATAGAACTATGGAATCTGTGTTTCACAATGTTTAGTTTGATTATTTTTTTACATCTTATTTTAAAATAACTTTTATGTGTGTTTTCTAACACTGATGATGTTTTTCAATTTCCTTGCTATTTTTAGTTTTTTGTTGTTCAGATTTTCTCAAAGCAACCTGTATCCTATTTTATCATTTATATATGGCAGGTGTTATATATTTTATTTTGCTAGCTATCATCATTTTACTTGTGTAAAATAAATTTATACATTTTATTTTTATTTAGAAAATAAGTATTTTGATCTGAGTTACACCTTTTAAATTTCTTTACAGATCATAGTTAAAATACAATGTAATCATAATAATTTTGGATTTTTAGTATGTGTGTTTTCTTTCTGTAGCACTTGAAAACAATTAATATAAATTTGGAGTGCAAAAGGCATTTCTGCTATGGGTGGGAATGAATGGTGGGTAGGCTTCCATTTTCACAAGAGAAGGAAGAAGAGTTCTACCCTTGTATATTTTCACTTAATGTTTTCTAATCAGGGGATTGGTTGATTCATATTTGTATTTTGATTAACCCTCAGTGGACTGGGAATAAAATTGGACCATGGTCATTTATTCCAACAGTGAAATTCAAGTTCATTTTTGTTTTCTCATATGACAAAAGACACAGAAAAATAAGAGCAACTATAATAGCCTGAATATAGAAAGGAGTTAAACCTTGGTTAATTTTGGAAGTATGAACTTGAGAGATTCATAAAGGATCTGAAAGATGGGTTTACATTTGTTTAAATTATATGCTCATATTTTTTTACATTTACATATGTAGTAATATGTTAGTATAGATTTATGATCAGAGAAAACAGGTAGAAACAAAATAGTCAAGCAAGACCTTTATTACTCTTCAGCGTTATTTAGATAAATAACATTTTTCCTGTGTATGCAAATAAAAATATTGATGATAGAGATAAAATAAGGAAATGTCAACCCACAAAAATTGTGCCAAAATAATTTTTAGTATAATAATATTAATAAAATAAAATTATACTTTAAAAATACTATACCAGTTGAATTCCTGCTAATTTCTAGTTTTGTGGCAAAATTATTTCACAACTTCAAAACTTAGGTTAAGACCACAGGACCAGAAATTTTCTTGATACATTTTGAGAAGATACAACCACTAAAATCAATACTGACTACAACTTTCTTTTTATATATAAGCAAAATTGTACTTTTACGTACAAAAAAGTATGAGACTAACTTTTAACACTTGGAAGTCTGTACATTCCACAAGTTATTTAGAGGTGATAAAAGGATTTTGCAAATCTGTCAAATGAAATATGCGTTTCCAACTGGTACTAGGTTGACCAAATGTATTCTTGTATGTAAGATGTGTTGTGTAGTCACTTAAGATTGTTGTCTTAGGCAGGGCCTTAATGATACAAGTGGTAGTTTTTATTGAACTTGACTTTTAAAAAAATCCGGCTTCTGCTATTTCTTCAGTACGAACTATACCAGCTGTATAGTTTACTCACTCATCATGTTACACAACATTAAATGGAGCCACACAAAAGCAACTTGATGGTATAAGTCATGCCTAAAATGAATCCGAAGATAATGAAAAATTTGATGTGTGCATCAGTCAGTACTCAATATAGGTAAAAGAAAACCCTCAAGGTATTTTAAGCATGAAAATATTTAATACAGGGAATTAGGTGAATATATAAATTAAGTAAATAAGAGTACTATCTAGGCTGGGCCCTACAGACATTATTTTTAGAATGCTATATAACTATTTACCATAGTTACTTTGAGACTGCAATTGAAAACTTTAATTTCAAGAAACTCACCTATAATTATGATCCCAGGATTAGGAAGTCACTGGTGCAACTGCCTCTCCATACTAACAAATGGACTGGTTATAGAGATATAATATAGGAAAATCTCATGTCTCTACAAACCTTATTGGCTAGTTAAAACCAGCCAAACTGTCAGGAAGATGGGTTGAATTGCGTCTTCAAAAAAGATAAATTGAAGGCCTGTTAAAGGACATTTGAAGTCAAAATGTGACCTTTGGAAATAGGGTCTTTGCAAATGTTGTCAAGTTAAGTTGAGGTCATTAGGGTGGGTGTTAATCCAACATGGCTGGTGTCCTTATCAAAAAAGAAAATTGAGACACACAGACAGGCATGCACAGAAGGAAGACAATGGAAAAGACACAGGGAGAATGCCGTGTGAAGATTGAGGCGGGGGTTGGTTTTATGCTGCTGCAAACTGAGGGACACTAAGAATGGGCAGTCACCACCAGCAGTTAGGAAGAGTCAAGGAAGGAGTCTCCCCTACAGATTTCAGAAGGAGCATGATTATATTGACACATTGATTTTGAACTGTGAGACCTCCAGAACTGAGACAATACATGCTTGTTATTTTAAGCCATTCAAGTTTTGGTACTGTTATAGCAGCCTTAGGAAATGAACAGAGTGGCCTATACCTGTCTTCTGCTTTCAAATCTTGAAATTGTATTTGATTTATAGAACATTATTTGCATCCAGAATCCTAGCTGCAAGGATGTCTGTAAAATGAAATGTTTAGCATCTCATCCTTTGCAGTATAGTAAGACATTCTAAAATGAGACTGTAAAGGAGGCTGAGTGATTTAATTCATACTGTCCACCTTAGCCCATTCTTTCTTTTGTTTTTCAAAATTAATAGCAAATGAAAATATGGAACAGCAAAATGTTTTAGTATTCCAAATTCCTTCATACATTGTTTTCCATTTTTTTGTATGATTTTTATAATAGAGTCAGAATATCATTGATAAAATAGGTACAAAATGAATCAGGGACAGGTGTGGGAAAAACATATTTTGATGGTTCTTTCCTAAAAACTTACTTTACAGATAGAAACTTTGAGTGTATAATAATAATTTAGAAATGTTCTCAGCCCTAAATAGAGCTCATAGATGACTTACCAGTGCATTTGATCTAGGAAATGTGTACCAGTTGGATTTGTGGCAAAGGTAAATATTTTTTAATTAAATATATTGGGGTGATATTGGTTAATAAAATTGTATAGGTTTCAAGTGTATAATTCTACAGTACATCACCTGTATAGTGCATTGAGTTCACCACCCAAAGTCAAATCTCCTTCCATTACCATATATTTCACCCCCCTTTATCACACTCTACTTCCCCCACTCCCCTTTCCCTCTGGTAACCACCATACTGTGGTCTGTGTTTATGAGTTTTTGTTTGTTTGTCTTATTTGTTTGTTCCTTTCAGTTAATCTCCAAAATGTGTACAATCATATGATCCTTGACTTTTTTTTGCTTGACTAATTTCGCTTAGCATAATATTCTCAAGATTCACCCATGTTGTTGCAAATGGCACTGTTTCATCTTTTCTTATTGCAGAATAGTATTCCATTGTGTATATATACACCATATCTTCTTTATCCAATCATCTATTGAAGGGCACTTTGGTAGTTTTCATGTGTTGGCCACCGTGAGTAATGCTGCAATGAACATAGAGATACATATATCTTTACTAATAAATGTTTTCAAATTTTTTGGGTAGATACCCAGAGGAAGGATTTCTGGGTTAAATGGTAATTCTATGCTTAATATTTTGAGGAATATTAATATTCTTTTCATAGAGGCTGTACAAATTTATGTCCTTACCAGCAGTGTATGAGGGTTCTTTTTCCCCCGCAACCTCTCCAATACTTGTTATTATTTGTCTTGTTGATTATAGCCATTCTAACAGGTGTGAAGTGGTATCACATTGTGGTTTGGATTTGCATTTCCCTAATGGCTAGTGAAGTTGAGTGTCTTTATGTGCAAATAATTTTTGACAAAGGAGCCAAAAACATACAATGGGAAAGAGAGCCTCTTTAATAAATGATGCTGGAAAATTGGAAAGCCATGTGCAAAAGAATGAAATGAGACTGCTACTTATCACCATACACAAAACTTGACTCAAAATGGATCAAAGACAGAAATATAAGGCCTGAAACAATAAAATGCATAGAAGAAAACATAGGTACTAAACTTATGGACCTTGGTCTTAGAGAAGATTTGATGAATTTGACCTTAAAGACAAGGGAAATAAAAGCAAAAACAACTGAATGGGACTATATCAAACTAAAAAGCTTCCGCACAGGAAAAGAAACCATCAACAAAACAAAGAGGCAATCAACTGAATGAGAGAAGATATTTGCAAATAACACCTTTGATAAGGGGCTAATATCCAACAAATATGAAGAACTCATACAACTAAAGAACAACACACACACAAAAAAACCCCAACAGTACAATTTAAAAATGGGCAGAGGACTGAACAGACATTTTCCCCAAGAAGACATACTAAGGGCCAACAGATATATGAGAGAGAGGGAGGGAGGGAGGGAGGGAGGGAGAGAGAGAGAGAAAGAGAGAGAGAGAGAGAGAGAGAGAGAGAGAGAGAGAGAAACATGCAGGTTATTCTAATTT
>NW_017732179.1:0-6258 GCF_001890085.2 Hipposideros armiger | reverse complement strand
AAGCTCCAATGGTATTCTGTTGACAGGAGACATATTTTATATTAAAACTGCAAATAATTTTAAAGTAAAAGGATTGTAAAAGATAGTTAATGCAAACAGTAACCATAAGAAAGCTGGGGTGTCTGTAATAATATTAGAAAAACAGGCTTTACTACAAAAAAATATTACTTATTACAGAAAAAAAGAAGGGCATTTACAAATGATAAGAAGATAAAGCAATTATCAATACATATGCATCTAACAATACAGCCCCAAAATACATGAAGCAAAAACTGACAGACTGAAGGGAGAACTATGCAATTCAACAGTAAAATTGGAAGACTTCAATAGTTAACTTTCAATAATGGATGAATAAGTAGGCAGAAGATTAACAAGAAAATAAATGACTTGAACAAAAATATAAACCACTTGGAACTAACAGACAGGTCTAGAATATGCCACTCAAGAGCAGCAGAATGAGCTTTCTTCTCAAGTACATGTGAAACATTTACAGCATAAACTATAATTAAAAGAATGAACAATAAATTTTACAGAACCAAAATTATTCAGAGTATGTCTTCTGATCAATGTGGAATTAAGTGAGAAAGCAATAACAAAGGAAAATTTTGTAAATTCATAAATATGTGGAAATTAAAAAACACACCTGCAAATGATAAATGGCTCAAAGAGAGACATGATGTAACAAAATTTATGAATGTTGCTAACCAAGCACTCAAGAGTAAAATTTATAGCTATAAACCCTTTTATGAAAAATGAAGAATGATCTCACATCAATTACCTAACCTTCTATCTTAAGAAACTAGAAAAATAAGAGCAAATTCAACCCAAAGCAAGCAGATAAAAGAAAGTAATAGAAAGATTTTTAAAAATAAAGAAAACCAACAAAACCAGAAATCAGTTCATTGAAAAGATCAAGAAAACTGATAAGTTTTTAGCCAGACTGACCGAGTAAAAAAGAGTGAAGAATTAAATTACTAAGTTAAGAAATTAAACAGGGATATCATTAACAATCTTATAGAAATTAAAAAGATTATGAGGGAATACTATGACCAACTGTGTTGCAACAAATTAGATAACTTAGGTGAAATGGGCAAATTCCTATAAAGCACATTAAGCAATGAAGTTGACTCAAAAGAAATAGAAAATCTGAAAGACTTATAACAAGTAAAGACAATGAATTCGTATTTAAATAAATTCCCACCAAGAAAAGCCCAGGCCCAGATACCTTCATTAGTGAATTTTACCAAATATTTAAACAATACTAGTTCTTCACAAACTCTTCAATAAATAAAAAGAGGCTATATTTCACAATTCATTCTATGAGGTTGGTATCTCCCAAATATCAAAACCAAAGATAATACAAGAAAAGAAATTCACAATAATATAGTCTCATGAATATAGACAAAAAAATCTTAAAAGACCAAATTTAGATGCATATAAAAATGATTATATACTATGACCAAGTGGGATTTATCTCAGGAATACAAAGTTTAACATTTAAAAATTAACTCACTACTATACTGTATTAGTAGAATAAAGAAGAAAAAAACATGTGATTGTATCAGTAGACAAAGAAAAAGCATTTGGCAAAATCCAGCACCTTTTCATAATAAAAGCACTTACAAAATAGGAATAGAAGGAAAACTTCTTCATCCTGATGTAGGATATTTATTTACAAGACACACACAGCTAAGATCATGCCTAATGGCTAAATACTGAATGCCTCCTCCCTAAGATCAGGAACAAAGCAAGATCACTCTTGCCATCTCTGTTGAATGCTGCACTTAATTCTAGCCATGGCAATTAGGCAAGAGGAAGAAATAAAAGGCATGAAGAGTGGAAAGGAAGAACTGTCTCTACTTGCTGGTAACATAATCTTCTATATAGAAAATCCTAAGTTATATACTAAAAATATCAGAACTAATAAATGAATTCAGCAAATTTGCAGGGCACAAGATGGATACACAAAAATCAAATATATTTCTGTACACTGGTAATGAAAAATCTGAAAATAAAATTTANCTAATTTCAGAAGTATGAAATTTAGAAAACCCATGTTATCCATTTGCCACTTATGGAAATAGGAGTTAAAGAAGAAACCCTGGCCTGATCTGCAAAAGCAGCAGGCTGGCAAGGGCACTTATTGCACAGTGACTTTAATGAGCAGCACCATGTAGTTTTGGAAGGGCCTAATGTAGTAAAAGGTGATAAACAAATGGTAATAGCACATATTTATTAAGAACTGAGTGAAGAATGAATAGGAAAAAGAAAGACCTATACGGAATGGGAAATAGAAATAGAGTAACCTGAGAAGATAGGGATTGATTGGAATTGGTGTGTGGAGGGGCGTTGGGCAGGTGGATGCTTTGGTCTGGGAAGTGAGATAACCAGAGACTGCTGTGGGAGAATATAGTAAGAAGGTAACTGTTAGTTGTTTGTCCTCTCCTCCCTCAGTACCTAGAGGAAAACAGTACCTATGTCCCAAACCTATGATGACTCAGGGCTCTGATCCAGAAGTTCTCAGGAGTAAGTTCAGTAGTTACAGCAGCCTCAACCTTATGATGTGCTGAAAAGAACTGGTGCCAACAACGTAACTAAGGTCAGCCACTTTACCATCCCTCCTGCTCCAAAATCCAAGGCCTGGTACATTGCAGTCTAGGAACTGTCTTCTCTAATATTATTTATCATTAAAGGGAGAAGGTGAAGCACTTACTTAAGAAGTTGTGTTGTAGGGAAGAGGTAGATATGATTTTCTGGTGACTTGGCTCTATACAACAGGGCTCATGCATTTTCCTTTCCCCATACCCTAGAGTTTTGGAAATAAATAATACACTTTGTCATAATTACTGACATATCTGAGGAGAAGAAGCTCGCAGACTAAAATAACATGGCACTTAAGAACTTTTTAAAATAATAAAAAAAACCCACATTGGAATACTCAGTTCAACAGAATTAAAAATATTAGAACAGATACACCAAAAATTTTAAATTGCACTGTTAGAATTCAACAATAAGGGAGGAGTTTAACAATGTATAACAAGAAAATAAAATAAAAAGGTAGAAATATGATTTTGAAAAATAATGGTTAAAATAAAGAATTATTCTAATTAAGGTTCCATTGAGCTTTTTGTTCTAAAAGTTATGTGGAAGAAAATTGCCTGCACACTTCTGTGAAGTGTGGGCAAGAGGCATTTGTCACATCCAATAATATCACTTAATACGGACCTGTTGTAATTAGCGTAGTGAGGTATTAGTGCAAGGATATATAAATTGACCAATGAAACCAAATTCAAAGTCAGGGACAGAATCACAGATGTATGGGGTTTGGCATATGACAGAGGTGTGTCATGACAGATAAGTGTGGAAAAAAGGGAGAGTTCTTTAATTAAAAGTATAAAAATAGTTATTTATGAAATGAGAAAATTGTTGTATTCTCATCTCAATAATCAACTCCAGTTGGCTTAGAGACTTAAATGTAAAAAATAATTAAAAAAAACAAATAGAAAGACTTCATTAAAAAGAGACAAGCATTAGCTATACAATAAAAGATTAATTAATTTGAATACATAAATTTAAAGTCAAGTCCCTTCACTGGTCTCTGCTTCTGCCCTACTTATTGGCCCCATTTCCTTCCCTTATTTCTCACATTGCAACATTCCCTCTTTGTCTTTGCATTATTGCATTACACTTATCTCCAGAGACTCCTTTTCCATTTTCCAACCCAGAAAATTCCCATTGCACTCAGAAAAATAAAGCATGTGTGGTCTCATAATCTACCTTTGATTTCAGTAATAATTTTTTAACTACAAATGTGTCAGCATATTTCTAAAAATATAGAAAATTAAAGTATATGAAATATAGAATGCAATTTACATTATAATCATAGTCTTTTAAGAAGAAAGAAATGCAAGCAATAAAAAACACTGAAGTTCTGTAGTAAAAACTGATGAAGAATCATAGTGTCATTCATGATATTACTAAAATTAGTAGAATCTAATTAGTAAACAATAATGGTTGAGGATCTTAAAGGAACCACAAATGTGAAGACAACTTTACTTGAGGATGCTTTCTGAATTCAAATGCAACACTTTTCTAAGGTTCAAAGACCAGTTTTCCCAGCAGTCATAAAACAGTACACTTTTGTCAAACATTCTTTACCAAAAAGTCTAGGAAAAACAAACAAACAAACAAGTGTTCTTCGGGAGCATAATCTATCCTTTCTCACAAAGATATAAAAAGATTTTATTAATAAATTCAAGAAAATGCTCCAAGCTAACCCATGCTCATAAAATGTCTTGCATCTTAAATTTAAATGCAGCCTTATAAGTTCTAATATCATTATGCTACATTTGACTAGGTTTACAAAACAAACAACAACAGGCAACATGGTAAAGGCTTGAAATTAAAAACATGTTTTCCAAATTTTAGAGTTTTGGAACATCATTGGGTGTTTGGACTAGAAATGAAGTCTAGGGGAAATCACTTCTGAGGATTCTGAAATGATGGCATGAGAGTGCAGAAAGCACTTTCCCTCCACAAATCATCATTTTACTAAAGAAAATTATTTATAAAAGAGTAAAACAATTATTTAAAGTTGCTTGAAATTTTTTTTGTTACCCTTCCCCTAAAAAAGTTGCCTGAAATTGTCCTAAGGGCATACAACAAATGAAGAAGCATTCATTAAAGTAAATTTGCTACATCTTGGCAAAAAGATTGAGAGATTGTGGCATTTGAGCCACGTTCTCTCCCTTACTCCCTTCCAAGCTTTGTTTTATGGGAACTCTACTTTGAGTGTTTTACTCCAAATGGGTACAGCCAAGAATACTGGGCTGTCTCCTAAAAGCCACTCTAGCGCTATGGTTTCAATGTAAAAGGGGCAAGCCATCAGGACTTCTCTCCTTATCCAGTCCTATGTCGCAGAAGCTATAATTTTATTGAGTGTTGTAAGAGGACTGAGGTTTCCTCAACTCATCCAATTCCTTCATGAAAGAAGTAAAACTCTACTCCAGACACTGTAGACTGAGAACACTGGAAACCTGATTTCCCCTCCCCCAGTTTACTCATAGAGCAGAGATTCCATGCCAGGAAGTCAAGAGGGGGCAATCTGAGAAGGCCAAGGACTACCACCTTCCCCAAGTACCCACTTTTATGGCATAGATGTTGCTCTGGGATAAGAGGACCATTGTTCCTGTACCCAGTTTCTGACCAGTGGCAAAGAGGTTCTGGATAGGAGAGAAATGTCACATAAGGATGAAGAACTCCATAGCTCTGTCTGAGGAGATTGATTTATTTGGATCAGAGGATAGAGAATTCTATAACTGTGGGTGTTGCTGCAAACAATGGGAATACTAGTGAATATCAATTAAGAAGATGCTCATAGCTCCATGCTGAAAGTAGAAAAATGAATAATGGCAGAGCAGCTCAAAGTTTAACAGAGAAAGCCGGGAAAAGAGACAGCCAAGAATAGCTTCCTAGGATTAATGTTAACCCTGAGGATTGTGAGGTCTGAGTGCACGCACTAGTCTGTCAACACTCAAGAACAATTAGAACAGAACGTGGGACAGATTTGAAAATATTCCCAAGCTGCACACAGATTCATCAGCAATTGGTGGAAGCCTCACTAACACAAGCGACTTAAGCAAACAGATTTATACCCAGATACATCATAATTAAAATATTTGAAGTCAAAGATAAACTGAAAATCTTGCAAGTGCCAAGAGAAAAATGACTCATGTACAAGGTAACTAAATAAATGAAAAATAGACTTTTTCAGCAGAAGTAATGGGGCCAGAAGACAGTGGAATGACATATTCAAAGTGTTAAACATAAAAACTATTGACCAAGTATTTTATTCCCAGCAAATCCATCTTTAAAAAATGAAGATAAAATAGACAATCCCAGATAAATAAAGGATGAGAGAATTTGTTTGTTTTTAGGTCTGCTTTACAATTCTTAAGGACATTCTTCAAGCTGAAAGCAAGCAACATCAGACTGTAATTTGAATCCACATGAGTGAATAAAACATTAATAAATGTAATTATATTGGTAATTATAAAAAGTAATATGACTGAATACTTTTTTTTCATTTTTTTATGTTAACTGATTTAAAAAACACTTGCATAAAACTATGTACAATTTGCTTTGCTGGGCTTAGAACATATAGATGCAATATATTTAACAATAACAGCACAAAGAATAAAGATACAAAAAAACTGTATTGGAATAAGGAAATGACATAAGATGGTAATTCAAATCCAT
>NW_017732178.1:755006-755984 GCF_001890085.2 Hipposideros armiger | reverse complement strand
TAATGTCATGAATGTAAAGCACACACCATATCATTCATACTCGAAAATGTTAGTTTCTGCTTTTCTTCTCAGATTATTTTTGCCTATTTATGAATTCTAGAGACATTTCAAGTTTTCTTCTATCTGTGGAGAAAACAGGCTCAATAGGACTCAAAGCCCTCTGGTTCCAAGTTTTTTTTGGGGGGTGGGGGTAGATTTCTCTCTCTCCTCCAGGGCAAGCCATTATCCATATGCGAGGAGAAATGAAAAAATAAAGGATATGCCAGGTTAGACGTGGTTACGGCAAGAGCGGGAACAAGTCAGAAGAGACAGATGTGTTTAATGGCCAATGCACTTGTCCAAAGGAATCATTTTCACTGGCCAGGAGCCCAATTAAACCTGTAAAATGGAAATCCAGAAAATCAGATTAACGAGCCAGTCATTAGCGAGGAAAAGACCCAGCTAATTCTGTGTTTAGCATGACGGATGGGCCCAGAGCAAATAATTGGATGACATTCATCAAATATAAAATAAAAGGTGTCACTGAAAGGGAAAGCGGTAATAATCTCTGGGATTTACAATGCCAGCCAATTTGCTTGTAAGGAAGAGAAAAGTTCATCAAAATAGATTAATAGTCACTAAACTTTATTCCTTCCTTGTGTGGTTGCCAGAAAGCCACGCAAATAGCAGAGAGGCAACAAATGCGTTAGCCTGGTACCATCCCAGCCTCGCGACATTTCTGCTTCCAAGAAGGAGTGCCAGAACTTCTGTTGGGAGATAAGATCCTGTGTCCATCCAGGGACTGGGCAGGAATGGAGAGGTCTCCTGTACCTCTATGATTTAGTCACCAAACGCCGGAGGAAGTGAAATGCAGCCTTTTTGATTAAGCGGATTAATCACATTTCATTATTCAGTCAATAAGTATTGATCCACTGCCCTGTGCCTGACATTTTGGGGATGTACTCTTGCCTAGTTAAGGGCCGAGCTTAGGCTGGGGTC
>NW_017732178.1:750244-752222 GCF_001890085.2 Hipposideros armiger | reverse complement strand
AAAACCAGATTAAACAAACAAATAAATAGGATCCTACAAAAACTAATGATGAGTGTGTATTTAGAGCCAAGGATTATATTTTAATCTGATTCTATACAGTTGAGATTTGTTTTAAAATGGAAAAAATAAAAAAGACTTCTCAGCAACTCGTTGCTCTTAATATGTCAACACCCCACCTCAAAGCCAATGAGGACAATATAGATTCAGAACAGATGTCTTATCAAAAAAAGTCATGAAATACAAGACAAAAATGATTCTCATTAGAAAAAGAAGTATAAGGATAACAGTGAACATCAGGGAGAAAACCAGTTACTCCTCTAGGTTCACAGCCTAAGTCTTTGCACCATTTTTTCCCAAGGTCCTGCTTTCACATGGCCTCTAACATCTGCTCTACCTGGCAGCTTAGGGTACCTGCTTTGTGGGCTTCCAATCTGGGCAGAGCCAGGCGGAGCCATGGGAGATGCCATCTCTCAGAGGGAGGAGTGACAGGTGCATTTCAGTGGAGATGTTAGACCTCTCCTGCTCTCAGCAGCCGCGGTGGATGGGTGCCAGGTCTGGGTGAGAGTGGGAAGACTGGCCTATCTCCAACAAGTGCTTGGGGCTTGGTGAGCACGGAGCCTGTGCTTCCAGTAATTGCCTCCTCAGCACAGCAGCCTGGTTGCTATTGTCATCCTGCTATTTTCTCTGAACAGGCTGTGTTATCTTCTCTTATGAATATTAATTTCCCCCGCGTTAGGCTGACTGGGCCGAGAGCAGCCATCTGCAGAGCTAGGCACGTCGGCTGGACTTTTCACCAAGCCCAGGCCAGAGGACCATTTCTTAGAGTGGTTTCCAGGTTCCATGAAGAATCTATTTGTTTTCAAGTGAGGTCACAGAGCTTGACTCCCCCAGTCATGAGATAGCAGAACTGGGGCTCAAACCCAGGATTTCTGGCTTTCAAATCCAGAGTTCTTTCTCTGAATTTTGATGCCTTTAAGTAACTTGCNTCCCTTGCTTCTCCTGCCGTCTTCCTGATTGCCTCTAGCCTTGCAGTCTGTGGAGAGCGATAGCCTCACTGGCAAATTTCAATGCCCCACATAATCAATAGAGTGGGCCTATCTGGATTGCCAGCTTGATTTCTGTTTTATGGCTGCTATAAAAGAATACCATAAACTGGGTGGCTTATAAAAACAGAAATTCATTCCTCATAGCTCTGGAGGCTTATAAGTTAAATCTGAAGGCCCTGGCAGATTTGGTGTCAGATGAAGCCCCGCTTCCTGGTCCACACACAGCTGTCTTGTTGCTGTGTCCTCACATGAGAGAAGAGCAAGGGAGCGTTCTGGGTCGTCTCTCAGCAGGGCACTAATCCCATTCCTGAGGGCTCCACCTTCATGACCTAGTCACCTCCCAAGAGCCCCACCTCAAAATACCATCACATTGGGGGTTAGGCTTCAATGCATGAATTTGGAGTAGGAGAGGCAAACTTCAGTCTGTTGCAAATTGTCAATGAAAATACATCTATTAATAAAATCTTTAGGTTCCTGGATACATACCACAGGTCAGTTCTAACATCCTAATCATATTTGTAGAACACTTTATAGTTAAATGAAAGCATTTTATTATCTCATCTCATGTACTCCTCTGTAAGAGAAGCATAATTATTATTCATTTCATTTTTATAGAAAAATAACCCTGAAACTCCAAGAGATTCATTACCATGCCTAAAATAGCATGCCTGATAAATGATTGAGCCCAACTCAAATCACAGATGTTACAGATACTGGACAACTTATCCCTCCTTTCCTTTCCCTCCACTTTGTTTTCTGAGATACTGCAGAAAAGACAGAGGCTAGTGTATAGCTTGGGAAGATTTCAGTCAATTAATTGACCTCATAATCTCCTTCTGTATAAAGGAAATAGGCTATGGTATCTTGAGTCAAAGAGAAAAGCTTACATAAGTGCAGGAAGACTTTATAAGCTACCCTTTTTATAATAGCTT
>NW_017732178.1:684427-743549 GCF_001890085.2 Hipposideros armiger | reverse complement strand
AAAAGAAGACAAAATAAATAGATCATGGGTACAGCCCACATAATAGCTTCTCTGTTTTCAATTGTAAATATTTATTAGGTGTGTACATATGAGGTCTGACAATTAAGTTCGTGAACTTATTCAATGATGTTGCTAACCTATTTTTGATATCAGAGGGATTATTCATTATGAATTTGTATGAACTGGACAAACAGTTAACCAAGTTTACTATTTGGAAGTGCTGAAAAGGCTGCGTGAAAAAGTTAGATGACCTGAACTTTTCACCAACAATTTATGGCTCTTGCATCACAGCAATGCACCAGCTCAAACCGCACTTGTCTGTGAGGGAGTTTGTAGCCAGTAAACAAATAACTGTATTGGAACACCTTCCCTACTCACCTGATCTGGCCCCCCATGACTTCTTTCTTTATCCAAAGATAAAGGATATTGAAAGGAAGGCATTTTGATGACATCCAGGACATCAAGGTTAATATGATGACAGCTCTGATGGCCATTCCAGAAAAAGGCTTTGAAGGGTGGACTAGGTGCTGGCGTTGGTGCATAGCTTCCCAAGGGGAGTACTTCGAAGGTGACCACAGTGATATTCAGCCATGAGGTATGCAGCACTTTTTCTAGGATGAGTTCACGAACTTACTTGTCTGACATTCGTATGCAGAGCCCATCTACCAAATACAGAGTCCCTGCTCTGACAGAAAACGCCAGCCATGGGGGAAGACAGTTGTCATCGTCCATTTATTCTCTAAGCTTGATGACATGGGAGCAACTCAGGGTGCCTTGGGGTTAGAGGTTCAAAGCCAGCAAGAGATATTCTCTAAAAGGTTGTCACAAGCCGGTTGTGGCTGTTGATGGAGAGGCTGATACCTTCCAACTCGTGCTGTGATCCGTGGCCCCATCTGACCTCTTTGTGTTTCCCCATCATCCAGGTAACAACTGGTGGAAGAGCCAGCTACTATGTGTCCTATCGAAGAGAGGCCTTCGCTCAGATAAAGCTGCCCAAGTACTCACTGCCAAAGGTACGCACCTCCTGCGTTCTGGGTCCTGCCAGACAAAGCGGCAGGGAGAGTCGGCCTTTTGGGGCTGTGGGAGGTTTGATCCCTGCCTGGGAGACAGCTGGCATTCAGCTTGACGTACCACTGTGGGGTTTGGCCTTTGCTGATGCCGCTGAGCCTGGGTTCTGTATTCTCCTCTCAGCAGGAGTTTTGATTTTCAATGACTCAGAATAACCTTGGGTCACTCTCCAGGAGTGGTAGTGAAAGGAGCACTAGCTTTGGAACCTCTTCTGAGGACCTGTTCCTTTTGCAAGGAACTTACTGCCAAGTGGAGGGATGGGCTCAGAATGGACCAGGCAGGAACACAGCTGCTAAATGTCTGTGTGCAGAAAGGTGCACAAGTGAGTCTGCTGGTTCTCTTGCTTCTCTCGACATTCGAATGCTAACTATAAATGCACTGCCTGTACTTCCACTCCCTTCTGCCACTAGAACTAATTAGAAAGGAATGATTTACTATAATTTTCATATCAAATTATGGCATTTTAACTTCTCCATTGGAAAATCATGAAACTTACTCTGAGGGCCCCATCCCCTGAACAACGGCTTCTGGGAGGAGGTGGATCTGAGGACCGCAGTGTGAACACGAACATGACATAACTGCCTCACCTCATGAGGCTGCAGGGAAGCAGTCTCAGGTTGGACACATATCAAATCTAATGTTACAAAGACTTAGGTCTCTAAGCTGGTGCTGGGAAACATATTCTGAAAGGCTGAGTAGAGGTAGGAGAGATGATGGGATAAGATGGTGGGCAATTTTCTACCCTTTGGTTGTTTTTATTCACTTATTCATGTGTGCATGTATCAACCCATTCATTTATTTGTTCCTTTTTTTTTTTTTCATCCATGGAACTATTTCTTCCATTTAAATTTTTACCTTGTGCCAGGCATTGACCTGAGCTCTGTGGGTAGAACAGTGAATAAGGCACAAACAGACCCTGCTCCACGGGGCTTATATTGTGGTAGAGAAGAGAGACACTGAACAAACAGTGGTCGGTATATAAGGTGTTAGAGATATAGAAGCTCAGGGCCATAGTGGCATAAATGTTGGAGCTAACCCAATGTGGGTAGTGAGGGCAAGCTCCTATAGAAAGTGATGTTTAAGTTGATTAAAATAAGAAAAAAAAAGAGATTAAGGGGTTAACCATGCAAACAAGTGATGGGGTAGCCAATAGAAAACACATGCACAGGCTTTCTTTGAAGAGAGAGTATGGTTCATTCAAACAACTGAAACACCATGTTGAGAGACTGGGTTGCTGAGATTCCCCAGGGGCCATGGGAATCAATTTCTCGTTTTCTCTAGCCCCTCTGTGATTGGCTTTTCTAGGATGTACAGTACTGTGGTGGCAGGGCATACCTATCAGATATTCTAAACCCCCACAGGAAAGAGGGGTCCCTGCCTGGAGACGATGAGGAAGCGGAAGTTCATAATCATGCTCTTTCTAAAGGAGAGTGACCCCTCGCCGTGACCTGATGATTTCTGTGTCTTGGCCTAGGAAAAGCATTTCGGGAACTTTCCAAACCTTCTTTCCAATCAATGGAGGGCCTGTTTTTCCTGTGCATGTGTGCATATTTTCTGAATTTTTAACGGTCTCAGGAAAACAAACAGTTTGCTTCCCCTGGGCAGTGCAGCTGCAGGTGAAGACAAATGAAGCCTGGAATTGATCACAACCCTAGAACACTCCATTAACGATTAGCAACCCCATGGCCATTTATTGTGGTGAAGTACCATCCGTGCGGCCCCTTTTATAGAACTTCATCCAGAGCAGCTTCTCATTAATATGAGGGCTGCTGTGAAAATAGCTGGATGGTTATCGATCCCCCTTTATTAGCTGACATTGGCCCAGATTTTCATCGCCGGGGCTGTGGACGGACGTGAGGACAGAGGGGGTGGAGGGAGATTGGTCCCTCCCATTGTTTAAAAACGGAAATGACTTTTAAGCAAGTTGCTGCTGCTCCATGTAGTTCTGCAGCTGCTGCTGGGCGTCTTGCTTAAAAAACAAAAACACAGAGATGCTCCCTGTCATAGCTACCCTCACACCTGTACTCCCATCCCAGCCTGTTTGTTCAGGATATGCTTACCTGGAGTGCTCTGTGGCTTTGGGGTGCTTTTCAGAGAATGAAATGAATGCCATTAATAATAAGCAGCATGATTAGGGGCAGCAACCTCGTGCTGAGTCCTCCAAACCCAGTCCCTGGGCATCGGGTTGGCACTCTCCGTCCAACAGGCATGAGAAGCCCGCACCCGCAGGGGGAGGGGAAGCAGATGGAGGGGAACCATGGTGACCTCGGGAAAAGGCGATGGAGCTTATGAACAGAAACCCTGAGTTCTCATCCCAGCTCTACCACTCCTCCATGAGCCCAGGTCTTCTCATCTGTGAAATGGGCATTGTCATACTATTTGACAAGGTTGTGAGGACTCAATGAATGGCTCATTATGATAAAGTGTAAAATGCTGGCCAGATAAGTCTAAGGATGATTGTTACCCAGGGGGAAATACATGCCCTTAAACTTGTGAGGTAGAGATCAGTGCTCCTTGTGGGGCCATGTCCTAGTCTGCCCTTGGAGTCAGTGTTGCCTGAGGCCCTCACTCTATCTGATGCTAATAGACCCTCTTTTGTGTCTTAGATTCTGGATTTATTCTTTTTTTTTTTTTAAAGATTCCATTGGGGACTTGGGGGAGGGGAACAGTGTTGGGGAATTGGGGAAGGGGAGCAGCCAAGTTGTTGTTCTTCAATCTTCGTTGTGGAGGGTGCCAGTTGCCATCTGGCTTCCCGTCGGCAGCTCATGGCTTCTAAGCTCAAGGTGCTGTGTTCAATCTTAGTTGCAGGTGGGTATAGACACTATCCCATGCGGGAGTCAAACCCAGTAGCCTTGTTAAGACCGCATGCTCTATCCACTGAGCCATCTGGGCGGCTGCTCAGCTCAAGGTGCCAAGTTCAGTCTTAGTTGTGGGTGGGCATAGCCCACCATCAAAACAGGCAACATTGTTGTTACACCAGCTGAGCCATCCTACCACCTGTTGGCAGCTCAGCAACAGCTCAGCTTGGGCACAGTGTCACTGGCCCATGTGGGAATTGAACCGGAGGCCCTGTTGCTCAGAGCTCGCACTCTTAAGCCAACTCTTAACCAATTGAGCCACTCGGCCGGCCCTGGATTTATTCTTACTACTCTAATAGCCTTTACACAAGAGAAAATTTGTTTTTTTGTTTGTTTATGTATGGGATTCAACTCGGTAGTGGTGATGTTGAACTTGACCTGAGTCCTGTGTTTCTGGAAGACAGCAGTATTTAAGAAACACCCTCCCTCCGAAACATATTTTTGAGTTCCTGGACATGGCTTACTACAAAGAACTCCCCTTCCCCATTGCCTTGATAAGATCTCCTGTGTTTACCTCTGACAAAGCCAGATTTCCATTCTTCATCTCATAAATGATTAGCTGAACTGTCTGTCCTCACTGACCAATCTGGACAAAATGCTTGCTAATTTCACTATATCAACTTAAGTTCAGCTGTTCTCCTTCCCTTCAGCCCCTAAACTTTGACCCACTCTTGAGCATATGTGAGCACTGGGAGCTTACGCAAGCGTTGGAACTCAGCACAACCCCTCTTAACAGCCCCTCTGAGAATCACCCAGCTCTGAGGAGAACAATTTCCAATCTAATTGCTTCATCATGCCACCTGCTCACCCCGCTCCCCACACTCAGTTCTTTGTAGCCTTGTTTTACTTCTTCCTATAAAAGTAATTCTTTTCTGCCTTTACTCTGAGGTGCGTGCTGATGTTATGGTCAGAGAGTTGCAATAGCCTTTTCAAATAAAGTCTCTTCTTCCCTAGGTCTGGATTTGTTTTCATTTGACAGTAGAATGTGGTTAACCCTATTTTGAATTAGAAAAGATAGAGGGAAATAAAGTTTAGAAAATTTATTATAATGATAATGATATTGATATTAACCTTTTCTTTAATTTCCTTAGGAAAATTTTTCTTAATTTTTACGTTTCCCCAAATGCTGATTTATCCTTCTTTGCTGTGTCACAGCCACACTTATCTGTAATTTTAACTTCTTTTCTCACTTGCTCTTCACTCTTTAACCCACTGCTAACTGCCCTCTGTTCTCCCACATCCATCCCCTCACTATTCCACTAAACTTCTCGCCATTGTTACCCGGGACTACCTACATGCGAAGTCCAGTGGACATCTCTAACTCTTTATCTTTTTATGCCTCTCTGTAGCTTTTGACACTGTTGGGGGGGGGATATTCTTGATACTATTCCCTTTGGTAGTATTTTATTCTGATTTCCTTTTCTGCATCCCCTTCCCCTGGCCACCCTTCAAATGATGATTTCCTAAATTCTCCTTGCATTCTGCATGGTTCCTGAGTGACCTCATCCCTTTTCTTCATATTGGTGACTCCTATGTCCACAGCTTCAGCCTATATCTTTCCATTGAACTCTGGAAAGTATCTCCAACTGCCTATTTGAAGTACTACATCCCCTTAAGGACCCCATTTGACAACTCCACAGCTGAGCTCAGAGTCTCTACCTTATATCCCTCTTATCACCTCCTTTTCCCATGTTTACTTACTCCATTTAGTCATTCGATAAACTTTTTTTGGCTATCTCCCATGTGCTAAAAACTCTAAGTACTAGAAATAAAATGATAAATAAGGGAGGCATAGTGTCTGTCCTCTGGGAGTTTGCAATCTAATAAGAGAGACAGATATCAAATAATTACACAAGTGAATATTTAATTATGATTTTAATGAACACTCTAAAAAGAGCAGATTTTGTAAGTCACATACCTGAGATATTAAAGATATGTCCTTCTCCCTTATTCCCTGTTGATTCTGCCTCCTTAATATCTCACCCATCCATTTCGTAGGGTTCTTATAGAAAACCTACTCCTTCATTCAGGCCCTCATTTGTTACTATGTTGCAATGACCTTTTAAGCCTTCCTCCTTGCCCCACTTAAATCTACTCTTTATTACTGCTTCCATAATGAATATGATCATGCAATCAAGTTAATCTTCTTCAACCCGATCTCTGCATTGATCAACTCTAATCCTTTCTCTCTCCTGCTTACAATCTTGTGATAGCTTTGTACTTCCCTCTGGGTAAAACTCAGGTGTGCTATACAGAGCCCTTTGCGATGTGGCTACTCTCTATGCTCACTGCCCTCAGAGGACTGCTTTCAAGCTATTCCAAGTTCCTCACATTTCCTTGAATGAGCCACCCTTCCTCTCACCTATATAAGCCTTTCTACTCCTATCATCATTTTCAGTACCTCTGTTGTAGCACTTACAAGTTCACGGATGGCCATAAGAGCATGTGATATCTCCACCACCAGGTGGGCATCTTCTGATGTTATGTTCTACGTTTTGGTCCCTCTCTGTATCTATATTGCAGTGTTTGGCACATTGTGTATGCCTACCAATGTTAAGTCTTTCTATAATGAAGTTACCTTAGACTCAGATCACGAGAAAGTGTTTCACAAACAGGGAAGTATTTTTACCACTGTTCACCTAGGAAGTCACAGGTTTAGGTTTCCAAAAAGCAACCCTGATTCTCCCGAATTGCTCTATTGGGAGTGTACGGGGGATTGTTATTTATAGTTATTTTAGTAAGTTGGTGACACATGCTTTAGAGTTAGGTTAGGGTAGCAGAATTCAAGAAATAAGCTTTACTATACTTCAGATCCTTATTGGACCAATTTTAACGAATAACAATTTTCTTTATCATTGAAGACAATATTCTGGCTATTGTTGGTTGATCCTTCTTCAACCATAAGACCTATTAGGAGAGAGGACACATAGTTCAGAGCTTTTCAAAGAGTGACTCCCCAGATTGCCCCCGAATCACCTGGAGGGTTTCTTCAGATGGTAGATTCTAAGGCTCCACCCCAGACACATTGCATCAGAGCCTTAGGCAGTAGGACACATGAGTCTATATGCTATTAAGATCTCCAGGTCACTTTGACACACATTGAAGTTATACCCCCAGTGACATGGGGCTCAGTTTCCTGATTAGGGGAGTCTTGGGTTTAAATCTTAGTAATATCATTTATTAGCTGAGTGACTTTGGCAGATTAAGAATTTCTCAAGCAGACATCCCAGAATCTTAGGTTCTAGAAAGTAGTCCCTCACCCCGGAGCCTGCAGTACCTGTTCACCAGGTAACACATTCCCAGTGCAGGTCTAAACTAAAATGCACTCACAGCAAAACTGGCTGCCTCGAATCCTGACCATACCCCAGTGTTTTAAGTTGTTGTTGTTTTTTTCCCACTTCTTTTACATTAGTTTAGCCTAAAATAACTTAGCTCATTCATTTTTATAACCAAAACATCTGGGAAAAGCCAGGCATTTTTATTACATTTTTAACAGAGTAAGTGAATTTAATCCGTATTTCCTGCAGCTGCTATTTCCCCTCCTACTGGGTTCTTGGGCTTTAATTCCATATCAACACAACAAGATATCATCACATGGTTTTTAAGAGTAAGCCTTATTTCCATTTTCGAGCAGCTCAGCAGGAACCGGTAATTCTACAAGGTGTGTAAGATGAGGTCTTAGTCAAGGTGACCTAGGGAGTTCAAGGTCAGAGGCTGAGTGGTGACAGCATTCCAGTGCAAAGATCCAGGACTTGCTTTCTCACTTTCCCCACCTCCCAGTTGTCCCAATCAAACGGGCTGACTGCTTTTGAAAGCATTTTGGAGGAGCTCTCCATGGTTCTGACATTATAGACATTGCTGCCTCCTTTTATTGTTGAAACCATTTCTGGGAAAGGACAGCCAAATAAGGTAAAGGCTAAATTCAGCCTGATTATCTACTTACTGTCCACTCTAGTTGCCTGTGCTCCTGTTACCATTGCTTTCCACCACAATAACAAGGGTGCCTCTCCTGCTTTCTTGGGATGCTATCACTCTTTGGCACATACACCTGAATAGTTACGCATTTTTTAACGACTGCTGTTTTTTTTCAAATGTTTATCCTTGTTAAAGTTGCCTTCTGACAATGTAAGTTCCTTGAATAAGGACCCGAGTTTGTGATAATCTTTGTACAGCATCTAGCTACATATGCAAACTGGCTTTTATAAACTGATTCGAATTCTGAGCTGTTAGATTTGACTTTATAATAATGATCCACTCCAGGAATACAAACTAAAGTGATTTCAGCAACCAGGAAGTTAACAGCACTATGTAAGTGACAGATAATAAGAACATTTAGATATGTAGGACTGAGATTCCAATGAGTGCTGACTCCATCTAAAAGACTACATTTTCAGGTATTGCATAGAGGCTGTGGTCAAACCAAATGTTTCTGATACATATTTATTTTGTGGGTCATTGATTTGCATCTTCTCACCTAGAGGCTATATATCCAAATGGTTAGAATATAATAATTAGGTTAGGGTCATATCACCGAGGTTCAAAATGTGGGTCTGCAACTTACTATTATTGTATTAATAGCTATGTAATCAGAAACAGGTTGGTAAAGCCCAATTGCCTTAGTTTACTCCTCAATAAAATGGGATTAATCACATTACCTCTATTATAGAATTTTTTGGATTTTTAATTAAAATAATACATTCAGATAAGTTAGAACAATGCCCCAATGTTAGCTATCTTTATTGGTAACCCAGCCTCTTCACTATTTTGTTAAGAACATTGAAGCCCAGGGAGACTGACGCATTGCACATCATACAGCCTACTTACAGGAGCACTTCTATTCTGACTCAGAAAACTAAATTCCAAGTTGAGTATCTTTTCCTCCATCTCAGTGATTTTAAAATGTGATTTTATTAGCAGCAGAAACCACCCCTTCACCTTTTACTCCTTAAATATGACACAAAACTATTTAAGTGGTTGTGCTCTGGTTGAAACAGGGTTGGAAGTCCAGAGCCCTAACCCCCTGGCAATGCCTCCAGGCCACCCGTCTGGCAATCCTCATGACACTGAAGATTCCAAAGAAAATGGTGAAACCCATTACACTAAAAAATCTGAAAATATAAATGAAGATCTAAAGAAGGCATAGGCCCTGCTTTCTTGGCATGTGTGCATTTCCTTTTGCAAGGCTGTATGTCTCTGTTAGCACTAACACTAACTTTCAGGTATAAAAATAAAAAATGAAAGTGGATGAATTCCTCAAAGCCATGGAAAATGATACCCACCAAAGCCCCTTACACCCATCTTGCTGTCACTTAGCAAGGAACAGAAATCATGAAACTCATAATTTATAGCCTTGGTCTGACACAGAATTGTTTAACATTGCCTATAAATCAAGCTTTTTCTCAACCATTTCATAAGTCATGGTAATTACTCTGGGTCCCCGTGGGCAGGGAGATATGGAGATCTGCCGCTTTTATAGGCCTTTCATCTTCTTCCAGGACATGCACATCATCAGTACTGATGAGAACCAAGTGTTTGCAGCGGTCCAGGAATGGAACCAGAATGACACCTACAACCTCTACATCTCAGACACACGTGGGATCTACTTCACCCTGGCCATGGAGAATATTAAGAGCAGCAGAGGTCTAATGGGAAACATCATTATTGAATTGTATGAGGTATGTAGCCAAGATTACCCCACACTTGGGTTTGCCTCTCTTTTTTTGTGAGTTTTAATGATAAAAACACAAGCATTGGAGTCAGATAGTCCTGGGTTCAGATCTCAGCTGTACCACTCTGAAAATATGTAACTTCGGGTAAGGGACTAAATTCCTCTGTGCCTCAGTTCCCTCACCTGTGAAACAAGGGTAAACTCTTAATGTTTGTAAAGCATCTAATGTGATGGTTGACTCAATAAGCCTTCAACAAATGGTAGCTAAAGTCAAAGTTCTTGTGTGTATGAGCATAATTACAAGACAGAAATGAAGGTGCTTGATCTAGGTGATCTCTTAAATACAGTATTCAATTCTATTCTCCTTATGAACTCTGGGTGGAGGAAGTAGTAGTATTTATATGCCTTAAATTATTTGGAAAATCATGTTTTATGAACAAAAATTGTAGGAAAATAAAAACAAATATTAGCGATGGAAGTCAGGGTTTCCCTAAAATGCCACCAAACACCAGCAATCTGTGCATGAAGAACTGGCCTTGATTTACATTGAGTTGTTTTTTTAATATGATCATCTTTATTGAATTTGCATATATACAGAGGGTGCCAAAAAAGTATACACATTTTAAGAAAGGAAAAAATTATATTAAAATTGTAATATTCAATATATATCGCCAATGAAAGATGAATACAAGTCACATTTGACTTCTGCAATTACAAGAGGTGCTAAAGTGGTTACCATCAGCGTAATTTTAATATAGTTTTTTCCTTTCTTAAAATGTGTAAGCATTTTATGGCACCCTCTGTATATATAATACAGAGGAATAAAAGAATAATTTTCTAGGAAAACAGGTGACTTCATATAGGAACTGTTTCAGTGACCCTAACGATGTAGTGCTTTTCCATACCTCTGACAGTGTATGACTTTGACCATCCTGGCCACAGTGAAGGGACTTGACTGTCCACTTCAGTACGATGGATTGACTTGAGCAAAGACAATATGTCTCATTATCCAATATTCACTAGTGACTGGTGGTCCAGCCCACATAGTCTGTGTTGGTTGGGGTCATTTACTCATGGAAGGGTAAGTGGTGTGTTGTAGGTGGTAGCCTCAGATGGCTTGGGTGAGCTGCTCCCTTGTGAGTTTTTCTCTTTGAGGAGCAAGAGTGGCTGTCAGTAGAGGGATCAGTGCATGGGCGTCTGCTTTGCAGTGGTCTCTTTTGAGCTGTGCCTGTCAAAGTCCCAGCGTCTCTACACTGGTACCTAGGTTGGCTGCTCAGTGACTGACTGTGGTGGAAATATATAAGATTTCAGTTATTTTATTAGGTGGAAAGAGGATTCTACAAGGATATAGGATGAATGGAAGTATATTTTTAAAAGGAGAGAAGTGAATGTTATTGGCTATAAAACTAAATCAGTAGAAATATTCTGATTTCCCAAGGAGATAGTTGACAAATGCTGAAATAATTTTAACAACAAAGTCTATTTGGAAAATGGCCCAGATAGCTTCCTGGAGTTATGAAAACTGGTAAAAATGACTAAAGTGTATAAATGGCTTTGGGAAGCTTCCATTTCCATGTCTCTAATCATGCCAAAAAGCAGAAATATACCTTTGTTATTGGGAACTAAGTCACATCTGATGGGAAGATTTGGGTGAATTTCCCCAGGACCGAGAGGTCACTCCAACCAATTTCCTGTTTGCACAGCTGAGGCTGTGGTGATAGGAGGATTACCCACGCCCCTGGCCAGACCCCAAGAGAGGGTAGACGTTGCTTCCAAAGACCTTTAAGGAGAAATCCCTGCCTTTGACCCTATTGATAGTGGTGGGTGGTTTTGCCACTGTTCTGTTTCTTTCCTAAGGGAGCCTGAAACTCCTTGGTCAGTTAGACACTCTGATATGGAGTCGAGTACGAGTCAAAGTGAAGAATGTGCCTAGACCATGTAATTATGTTTCCTCTCACATTTTTAGTCTTGCTGGGGGGGAAAATGCATGGTGTCATTGCATCTCTACAGAAGCAAGATGTACCGGGCAAGGCAACTCTTTAAAACCAGCGCTGTTGAGATGGTGCTCCACTCAATTTTATCAGGGTTGATTGTGCCCCTACTTTGTATTCAAGCCCATAAGGAAGACAGGAGAGATGATGGCTCTTGCCCTCAGGGAGCTTGCAATTTAGTTTGTTGGGCTTCGAGGCGGGTCAATGAACAAATTCCTTTATTCCTTACCCAAGATTGATACCAATTGATACAGAGACAAATGGTGAGACAAATGGAGATCATACATCAGCTGTATCACTTTAAAAGTTATATAAGAGGAAATGGGCTTGCTAATATTGCACTCCAGAATTGTATCCATCCATCCATTCATCCACCCATCCCTCCAGTAACAGGCAGAAATAGTAAATCAAAAGATCTCCTATGGAAACTTCTGCAACACCATCACATTGGGGTACAGAAGATGTGATCTTTACAGGCAGGTCCCAAAAATAGCAGATGTGGGGAGGAGTTGTACATGCCCAGTTCTTTTTCTCAAGATTAGATTACCAATCATTATCAGTCCTTTTTCACTGGGGATGAAGAAATGAAGCAGTGGAAGCCATTCCATATATCAAGAATGGCATGAGCCAAGAATTGGATGGGTGGTATAGATTTGTAAGACTATGAACTAGCCAGCCTAACTGCATGGAAATAGATGCTTGTTAGATACAAGGATGAGCACTGCATAATAGCTGGAGTTCAGGTCCTAGAAGACATTTAATACCAAGGGAATAGAATGGATCATGCCACTATCTAGACCATGAATGTATTGAAGGTTTTTAGAGAGCAATGCTGTTTTACACCTGGAGAAACATTCTGTGATTTCGAGACAAAGCTCAATTTAATTGGCCTCTAGAGGTCCTTAGACTTTGACCTTCTTCACTGGAGATTCCTGTAGAAGCTGAGGTTGTGTACCATATGGCAGGTTAGCAAAGAGACTATAACTTTTCTGGACTCTGAATGCCCTTGAGTAATGCATCTGGGAAAACCAGTAAGCTTTCACATTTAATTCAGCTAAATTAACACACTTTCATGGAGTGTATTTTGTTTGATGAACGAAGGCTGGTGCATGAAACTCACAATCTGTTGGAAAGACATAAGTGACTCTATTAGGATAGTTAGTGATCACAGTCTAACTTTTATTAAAGGCTTGATCTCCCATGTTGTGGCATCACTAAAACAAAGGTTAATTCTAACTTGAGGCATTTGGGGAGACTAGTAGGTGAGTTGGCTTAAAGGATGAATCCTGGAGCTTGGGAGAAAGAACTTGCTTGGTGAGTTCCCAGCATGAGAAGAGAAGTGGAGTATGATGAGTAGATGTCCCTTTTCTATAGAGTGTTGAGTGGCCTTGGGGAATAGGAGAGATAAAGATTGCAAAGATACCAGTAAAGAACTTGACTGAAGAGCTGAGCGTTTATTCGATATGCTAGTATTTCTCAATGTTTTTCCCCTACATCTACATATATAGTGAGTTATATAGTTTCATGCATCATGTAGTCCCCTATGCCAAATGTATGTGTAACTTTACATTATGATTAAACAGGGCACTACACCTGTACTCCCTTGTCTGAAATGTCAGTGATGCCTTTAGGTAACACAGATGTGAGGTGGCTCAGGCTGACCACGGCCACTTAAAGCTACTGGTATGTCACTCTATCTTCCACATGAACCTCGCAAAGCCTTTCCTTGACAATGGGAAGGGGACAAAGAAAGCGAGAACTTATTTGAGAATTCACCTTGCAGGTATTGGCACTGAGAGACTTTGGAGACCAATGGAGATGAAATCCACTCAACTCCCTAAAACCCAATAAGGCAGAGTCATTTTTCATTCTCTAGTCTGTTGGAACCATCTACTGCTGTGTAAAGTCTCTTGCTTGGTTCTCTCTTCAATTCCTGCCTCAAAGTACAATATTGTCATCGATATAATTACATAATCAGAGGGGAAAATAATTCTTGAAGGCCAAATAATAATGCATCTCTTCTTTGAGGTTTTGGAGCCCATTCTATCAAAACAAGTCTGGTGTTGACCGTGAATGTAGCCCATCATGGGTGTTCACCATCATTCTTAAGACGCCCTTTTCATATAGAGCTCTGCGGTGATTTCTTTACACCCCTAACTATAAACTTTATTTCTTCTTAGTTGCTCTCCACTGATAAATCAAGAAACAAATATTCTTTCCAACACCCTCAGCTTTATTATGGAAACATGCGCTGAGCTGCCAGTCTGATGTATTTTTTTCAATACTTTCCTGGATATTAAGCATCCAGCTTGTAACTTGTTATAATAATAACAACAGCAGCATACCAGGCAATGCCTTACACTGGCATTATTGAATAAATATGTAATGTGAGCTACACATGCACTTTAAAATTTTCTACTATGCACATTAAAAATGTAAAATGAAACAGGTGAAATTAATTGCAGTGATATGTTTTCTTTAACCACAATATCTAAAGTATCATTTCAGTATATGTTCTCTATGAAAAACTGCTAATGCGATTTTTTTTCCATACTAAGTCTACAAAATCCTGGGTATATTTTACACTTCCCACACATCTCAATTCATATGCTAAATTTTCACTAGAAGTACTTGATCAGTATTTACATTTCATAAAATTTACAGTAGAAAAAGCAGATTCACATACCTATGTTATTCCAAATATACTTAAAACTTTGCCAATAACTGAATTGGGTATCCGTATTTAAATTGGTTAAAATTAAATGAAATTAAAAATCAGCTCCTTGGTCCCATTGGTCACATTTCAAGCACTCAGTAGCCATATGTGGCTAGTGGCAATGGTATTGGGCTGCCTAACCCTAAATTACTTATATACTTTTTTAAGTTTATCACAATGTCTCTTTGTGATAGGTGCCACTCCTCATTGTGCCTAGGAGAGTACAGAGATGCAGAGAATTTAGTAACGTGACTCAGATCACACAGCCAGTAAATAGTGACACTAAATTTGAACAAACCCATGTCCACTTGGCTAAAAAGCCTAGGCTCTTCCCACTATAATTTTTTTCATATAAATATTTTATTGAGATGTAGTTTTACACACAGTAAAATTTACCCTTTGTGGTATACAGTTCTATGAGTTATGACAAGGGTATACAATTGAGTAACTACTATCACAATTGAGATCTAAAACAGTTCTATGACCCCAAAATATTCTCTCTGATGGATTTTTTGCAGTCAACTCTCCTCCCACCCAAAGTCACTGGCAAACACTGGTCTGTTTTCTCTCTTTCTCGCTCCAGTTTTGCCTTTTCCATTGTTATAGAAATGAATCATACAGTAGTTATTTTTTTGAGTCTGTCTTCTTTCACTTAGAATGATGTATTTGAGAGTCCTCCAAGTTATTGGGTATCACTAGATGGTCCTTCTATTGCTGAGTAGTATTCGCTTTTGTGGATGTACCATTGTTTGTTCAATCAGCAATTGAAGGGCATTTAAGTTTGTTTCCAGTTGTGTGTGATTATGAACAGAATTCCTATAAATATTCACATGAACATCAGTTTTTATTTCTCATGGATAAATCCCTAGGAGTAGGATTGCTAGATTGAATGTGAGTATATGATTAGAAAAAGTTATCCAATTGTTTTGAAAAAGGCACTAGCATTTTGCAGTCCCACCAGAGATGTAGGAGCGTTCCAGTTGCTTCACATCTTCATAAACAATTGGTATTATCAGGTGTGTGTGTGTGTGTGTGTGTGTGTGTGTGTGTCTGTCTGTCTGTCTGTCTGTCTGTCTGTCTGTCTGTGTATTTAGCCATTCTGATAGGGGCCTATTATTATCTAATTGTGGGTTTAATTTGAAATTCCTCATCGCTAATTATGTTGACCCCACTATACTTGGATGGATAAAATGCAACTCTCTGAGCCATGCCCAGTGTTCTGATCTCTTTGCCCATCTTATTGATGTTTCCTTGCCTTTTTTGTCCCCAGTGTTGCCTTCCACCCTGTTTTATCATGAACTTAGGTGATCCTTCTTTGGCCAGATGGACAGCTGCTTATGAGCTCCACAGGGACATTTTTTCCAAACTGACCTTCACTAGTCCCTCACTGCAGGTCCGACTCTAGGGACAGCCCAGAGCAGACAATGGTAATTGCTTTTCTCAGCAGATCCCTGGCTTTCTTGTCCTGAGGGGCCAGGGAGTTGAACAACAGATGACCATGCCACCTGGACTCAGTGCTCTGCCAGGGGACCACTGTCAGTTTTCCTTTGCAATTCAAATTGATCCCCAGAGGGAAAGTGGGCCATGCAGGTCTGAAACTTTGTAGTATTCTCTCCTGTTGGGACCATCACCAGCTGGTACTCTTCTCCTCAAATTGCCAGGCCCAACAGCAACAGCCTTCTCACGTCAAACAACAGGGGGAGGAAGTATGTTTAAGGCAGATGCTGAGTACCTCCTTGGATGGAGAAGAGTTAAAATGTGTGTCTCATTATTTAATTCTTTTACATTGCATGTATGAGGGTAAGACGTGTTTCGTGATATATAGGTACCTATATGTGTACATATACATACATATATGGGTATGAGTCTGCTAAGCTTCAACATAATTGTATTTCATGTCTGGGTTGCAATAAAAGAGTCTGAAAGTTGTTGGCCTAAGTTACGCAAAACTAAAGTGACCTCCACAACAAATGTTGTCCATTTATACACGATATGGAGCCAAGAAGCAGTTCAGTGATAATGGAAGGGCTTTGAACAATCCAAATACAAAGGGGGAAACATTCTGGTTCTTTCAGACATGAGTGAGATTGCTGTGGCATTATGTGCAACTACAGGAGAAGGCCTTCAGAGCTACAGATGCGTTCCCTGGAAGTCTCCCACTCCCATGCCTTCTCAGTCTCCATTCTCCTGATTTTGCTCTCTGAATATGTGGGACACACAGAAAATGCCCATCCAAGTGGTGAAGCTCTCCATGGAAAAACATGGTAGAGACCATTCCATCTGCCAAACACGCTCATCCAGAACACGAGGAGGCAGCTGAACGGCTAGTAATTCATATTGTAACGCATCGTGCTAGGGGATGGGGTGTCATTAGCCCCACAGGAGCAGACTCAGGAGTCTAAGCCTGACTCTGTATTTTCTTTTGGGAGGTGGGTAGTGAGACCCTAGGTGGGAGAGGGGTCAGGAGGGGGGTCAGGTGGCTTAGGGGAGAGAGTTCTTGGGAATCATTATCTGGTGGTCCAAAAAAAAGGCACCAGCTCTGCAGCTGAAGAAAATACCAAAAGGCAGAAGGTTCTAAAGAAACAAATATTCCAGTCTCTCTAAGGAATAATTGGCAACCAGGATTAAGAAAAACATCTTTGCAGTTGGTTTTAAAGACAGTGATCTGAGGGTCTCATAGCCCCTGGAGGAGCATATATGATGCCAGCCTTCCTGAAGTGGCACTGACTTTAAGCAGCTAGGACAGAAAGGGTATGTCTGGGGAAAGGGTGTATGTAACTGTGACACCACTGCCCCTCCCCCCATCTTGGCTTCTCTCTTGACCCACCCTCTGTTCAAGTTGGGATTTTAATCAATTCCATTGTTGGCTACTTGTCAAATTCCCCTGGTGGTGTCCTTCCCAGATAATTCTGTTCTCCTCCTGACATTCTTTGTTCATTTTGTTTGTTTGTTTGTTTTTATTTGGGTTGACATTCTCTTTCAAGGCCAGTCAGGTTACTAATTAATTTTTTAATTTTAAAAAGACTCCTTATTTCATCAGTTAAATTATGTCATTAAAAAAGCAAAAGAGCTCACTTCTGTAGAATTCTTCTGCCTGGTATTCTCTCAGAACTGCAACAAACCTCAGTTAACCATGATCTTTAATGAATGGGGTATAAATACAATTAAAATTTTGAGATCTCTCTTATCCAGAAAACCTGCCATTAAACCTCTTGTTTATACATGTTTAAACTATTTGAATTACCTTTCAGCTTTGGAGCATGCTGGGATTGTGCGGTAAATTAAGGAAATATTTCTTTGATAGAAAATGCTTTCAATATTCTTATTGCCCAGAATGTAGGGATAGTGGGAATAAAAGTTTGAGTGAATCTGTACTTACTTCTAGATCATAAACCTCTTTTATGATAAATCTCTTTTAATCCTCTAGCTTCTTGTTTTGTGGTGATGGTCTTCTTTCAAAATATGAAGAGCCTGTGGATCCCAGTAACCGGGAACTCTGGCAAGAGTGCTCTGTATTATCTCATGTATCCACTGCCGGCCAACGGAGGGAAAAAAGGATGGGCGGGCTGACTGCCTGTTTCAATGTGGCCCTTGGCTGAGACTCAAAGATGATATAGGAGTTACCCATAGTGACACAGTAAGCTAGTGACACGTCAGAGAGAGATTCCAGGTCCCCAAGCTAGGTTATCTGTCCCCAAAATATGCCAACTTCCACCATTAAGGATTATACCCTGATGCCTTGAAAACCCATTTACAAGCCCCTCCTGAGCAAAAACCTGTGTTCTCTAGAAAGGGGTAACTCCTTTAGTTGTTACTGGCCATTCCCACCTCAGAGGAAATGCTAATAGTTAATGTAGGATAAGGGCCTATGGAACAAAGCACAGAGACATGTAAAGTGGAAAAAAGCAGGTGGATAAGACGGGAATGAGACATCTGGGTTGGGGGGTGTGGAGGATGCCGAGATGAACTTAAACTTCTCTCAGAGACCACATGTCGAATGGTATTTCTCACCATGTTTTGCCTCTTCTCTTTGGTACCCCCAACATCCTGTGGAAAATGCTGGGGCTTCTCCCAGGGCTTCTCCAAGACTATAGGTGTCTTGGTCCAACATGGTTCTCCATCTCTCGCCCTTTTTCCTAGGTAGCAGGTATCAAAGGGATATTTCTGGCCAACAAGAAGGTGGATGACCAGGTGAAGACACACATCACATACAACAAGGGCAGGGATTGGCGCCTATTGCAAGCTCCAGACGTGGACCTGAGAGGAAGCCCGGTACACTGCCTGCTGGTCAGTCACTCAGTCTCATGGGAAGTCCACAGGGCATGCTGTTTCCCTAAGGATGCTGTGTTAGGGGCGTTCTTCCAGCAGGGGCTCTTAGGAACTTGGCTGGCGCTGGGCTGAGATTTCCTACAATTCCCAGGGTGTTGATATGTGGACTCAGAGTGCCGTTCCGCTTGGATGGAAAGTTCAGTTGAATTTCACAGGCTTTTACTGAGAAAATAGCATGTGCTCTAACTCCTAGTAAGATAAAGAAACATATAAGGGAAAGTGCCTGTGTTCCAGGGTCCCAGGTAGAGCTTGGTAGTGGCAACACACCTGCTACGTGATGCTGATGGGATACAGTTTGATAAGTGTTTGATGGATGTCAGCATAAGCAAAACTTGCCTTGGAAGCCCAGGAAGGGTCAGGCTGGTACATCCATATGAGGCAGTTAACCTGTCAGCATTCCCAGGGTCTACTGTATGGAGTATTGGGGCACACACTATGGAAGACAAGGTGTATAAGATGCTACAACTCCTGATATGGAGGGAAGATAGACAATGAACAGTGACATTCACAGCGATCAGTGCCAACTTAAAGCGGACCTGTGTAAGAAGTTCTCCTAAGGTCCCAGAAATGGTTATGTTTCTCCTTAGCAAAAAATTGCTTTGTGCCACTTATTAACCACTTATCATATTCTAGACATTACTTAAAAAATTGGCGATACAGTGGTAAATCGGGCAGACAGGGCCTTTCCCCTTTTGTAGTATCAGTCCAACTCCATGGTTTTTGCTTGGGGTGCTGGGAAGGTCAGAAACAAATGCCTGTGTATCTCTAGGGACTGGTCACAGCATGATTTCTCCCTACCCTGAACCTTTACCTTACCCATGGCGTCATATTATTTTCATAACTGAATTTTCCCTATTTCATCATTTTCATAGTTTAATTTTATTATATATATATATATATATATATATATATATATATATATAGATGACATCACTATAAATCCCTAATTCTTTTAAACAATACCCAAATAGGTATAAATAAGTGAACAAAGAACACAGACAGAGTTTTTGATAACGGCTTCAAACATTTAAAAGTAAAATGGGGCCGGCCGAGTGGCGCGATGGTTAAGGACTGGTTTGGGATGCCAGAGGGCCCCGGTTCGGATCCCACATATGAGGGCCAGTGACACTGCCCTCCACAGCTAAGATGCTGAACAACAGCTCAACCTGGAGCTGGGCTGCCATGAGTCGCCCGCGACGGCTTAGGCTGCAGCGGGTTGCCATGGGCTACCATGTGTAGCCAGAAGCCAGCGTGAACAGCCGGCAGCCGCAGTGAACGGCTGTCCAGAAGCCGGCGACTGATCTGCCTCACCTGGGAAGAGCACAATGATGGTGCCAACTTGGGCCAGTGAAGCAACGTCCTCCACAACTAGACTGAAGAGCAAACCAACAGCAATTTGTCTGTTCCCCTCCCCCAATTCCCCAATAAAATCTTTAAAAAAATAAATAAATAAAAGTAAAATGATAAACAAAAACCAAGCACATCAAACAGAAGCAGGGGCAATCTAGTTGAAGAAGAGGGGAGAGGGCTTGGATGCTGTTTTACTTAGCTTTCCCTTTTCACCCCTCCCAGTGGCCCCTTAGAGATCTAAGAAGCAGAGTGTGATGGTCAGGATCACATATGGGAGAAGGTCAATGTTGTGCTATGATAAGGAATGCTCAGGGAGGCTCTGTAAGGCAGGCCATGAACCGGATCTTGATGGATTGGATGGGGCTGACGAAGACAGGGAGATGGTATGCAGCTGTGATGGGAGTAGGGACAGGTGCTCAGGGCAGCTTCTGATGTGAACATATCGCTGATTTCAGGTGGCGATGACTGCTACCCAAAATTAAGTGTGTGTCTCACATCCAATCCTTACTGTTTCTGGAAGCCTTAACATCTGGAAGCTGCATCTCTGGTGGGGTGGGGGTGTGGGTGTCAGGAGGTTACTGGAATGAAGCCATTCTTTTCTCTTCCATTGTAGCCCTTCTGTTCCTTACACCTGCACTTGCAGATCTCTGAAAACCCATATTCCTCAGGAAGAATCTCTAGCAAGGCAACAGCCCCAGGACTTGTGGTGGCTACAGGTAAGGAAGACAGTCCCTGGCCTTCTTCCTCCCTGAGGGCTGCTGGGATATGTTTATAACCTCTTTGGACTCATTTGAGCGACGGAGGAAAGCTATGGGCACTGTCCCCAGGAAAGAGGCAGGGTTCATGCATCCCCACGGCCATTCTAAAAACCCAGGAAAGGAGCTCCAGACCCTTGGGAGTTCTAGCTTAGTGCTCCATCCCCCACAGTCACAGAGTGGTTCCTGGTGCTTAGCAAGAGGCCAGAGTTCCTTTGAAAGTAAACTGGCTGATCAGAAAGGTTGTTTGTAACAGGGAATTGTCACTTTAAGAACATGTGTTATATGAGCTTCCTAGCTCGCCAAATGTAAGTTGGGGTAGTTCTCTCTTTACCCAGAGGGTCCTTTGCAAAGGTTTCACCCCAGATCTCTTTTTAATCATGAGGGGTCTGGTGTGTGTAAAGGTTTGTTTACACCTGATTAACCACTTGGCTGAGAGCCTGGGGGAAAGGGCCAAAAAACTTAAGGCTGCATTGTTGAAACCACTGTCCCCTGAACATTCATCGGAAATGAAGATATTCATCAAGTGAAAATGAAAGTCTCCCCTGGTTGGTGCTCCGATTAGCTTGCATTTGATTTAATACACCCTTTCAGGAATACATTGATGGCATAAAGCACGGCAGGCTTCTCATCTTAGAAGTTAGAACGCTGGGGTTAGGCAGCTGTTTTTTCTAATGAAAGCAGATAAATTCACAGCGACTTTCTGAGATCGTACATTCTGTTCTTTCTCATCAACCTGAAGCTCTGGCCCAGCAGTCACTGCTCTCCTAGACATGGCTCCCTTGTCCAAGCCTCCAACTGTGTGACGTTTAAATGCCACCAGTGCCCAGCCACTCTGATCAAATTGGCATCTAGTGTAGCCTTCTGGCATTTCAGGGAACAACTCTCAGCCCCTTAGGGTGGGGGACCCCCATTTTTAATTTCACTGTCTTCAGGGAGCCCAGGACAGGGAGAGGTGAGGGCAGGCTCTGTTGCTCTTCTCAGGACTTGGGGAGCAGCCCCCACGCTCTGTAATCTATGTGGGTTGCACCTCCCAACCTGGGGACTGCTGCACCCTCTGCTTCCTCCAAGGTCTACAAGCGGCCCTGGGCTGGAGTAGAAGCGACACTGGAAAACAGTAATCAGTGATGGAAGTTAATGTTATTTGCATGTGTACCATGTAGCCAGGCTTTGTTCTAGGTGGCTTCACCACTCTGAGCTTCAGTGTTTGTATTGGCAAAGTGAGAATAATAGTACTGCCATAACAGAATTGAAGGAGCAAATGAAGCAATGGATGTAAAGTGCTCAGAACACTTTCTAGGACATTGAATGTTCAATACATGTTAACCTGTTATCATCATTAATATTACAGGAGGTTAAAGCCACTCTTTTTGCAACAGAAGAGTAGGGTTTCCTCATCCTTCAGTAGACTCCGTAAAGGATGTGTATGCACTGTACACACACTGAATGAATGAATACACCCAGGAAGCTTGTCATCCTGCTTTCCAAGCTGAGCGCTAACACTGACTAGCCCTGTGAATTCAGCTTAGCTCTTTAACCGCTGAGCTTCATTTTCCTCATCTGTAAAACAGATGTTTTCTACCTTGGGAGGCTGTTTAAGAATTAGAGATGGAAGGGTGTCTAGAAGACCCAGCAGAGGCTCGGAGCATAGTGAGTGGAATTACTGGTAGTTGTTATGACCTGTGACCAGCACATGCCTCTAAATTAGTCTAATGTTAAGGCTTTATAAATGAAAAAACATGCAGCCATTAAAGATTGGGTTTTTAAAAAAATTTTTTATCCATATATTTCAGAATTGACTAATTTCCTTTCCTCTTTGTAACTTTTGTAAATGATGTGCCGGACCCGGGGACATTGGTAGGGATATAGCATAGCTGACAGGATTCTGATGACAGGCCAGCACTGGATCCATTGGCACAGGCCTCCTCACACCTAGCTTCCTCTTATCCTGCTCGCCAGCTCCCCTGAGAGGTTATTTGCTGTCAGAAAAGCATTGTGAAGCTAGCCAGGGGTTTCCCCAATGGCCTGCATGGAGCCTGTCTTCAGGGCCCTCTCCCACATCATGCATTTCACCTGCTTTCGGGTGTCAGTGACCCTGGGCTGTCCCCCCCTGTCCACTCCCACTACTCACTGCCCCGTCCTGTCTCACATGGGGATGTGGTCTCAGGGAAGCCACATGGAGGAAAGTGTACCCCAGGATTCATCTCTAACTCCTGCTGAGGCTGTCGCAGAAGGCACATGGAATATTCCAGTCTGGAGAGGTTGGCAATTGCTTTACACAAGCAGAATCACCAGGGTTCTAGCTATCCTCCCCACTGTGGCTTCCAGCTAGTGCTCACATCTACACAGTGCAAAGCACTTTCAGTGTGAAATGCACTTGCCTTGCCTTGATTACACAATGACTCCATGATGTAGAAAAGTCAATTATTCTTTTTCTCAATTACTGATGAAGAGACAGAGGACAAGGGGTGCCATGCCCATGCCCACGTTCCCTCTGGCTCCAAGACTAGTCTGTCCAGTAACCATTCTGCCAGACCTAGCCCAGAGCTCCACAGCTACCCCAGGCTCCCTGCCTAAATTTGAATGTTCAAACCCTAGTTTTGCCCCCTCCACGGAGGCACTTTCGCTCCCTGCAGTGGATGGTATACTGTGCTACCCGCTCCTCCGAGCCTTCAGTTGCCCTGAATAGGCAACAGAGGTGGTGAGAGGAGCATCTCTAACTCCAGGAGACTCTAAAATTCTCTCTCTCTCTCTCTCTCTCTCTCTCTCTCTCTCTCTCTCTCTTTCTGTTTCTCTTCCCCCTCTTTCTATCTCTATCTCTTCCTCCTTCCCTCCCTCCCATTTTGTTCACAAGTGTTTAATTAAGGAGCAGAAAAGGGGTAGCCCTGGGAGGAAATGAGGGGTAAAAGCAAGTTGTTTAAAGCTGCACAAAAGGATAACAGAACCTCCCTGATTTGCCAGCTCGGCTACTGGTGAGAGAAGCTCCAGGTTTTTCTCCTTTCTCCCCATTGTCACGCCGCTTGCGCGCGGAACAGCTACATCTTCCGACCTGTCCAGCGGTCGCTTTGGTAAGCCTCCCCAGTTCCACTTCAGCGAGGCACATTATTCTAATCTTCCTTCTCTGACACGACATCCCAGGCTCTTCCTATCAGAGATTTCCCATAGGGCCACTTAGGGGCTGAATATGTTCAAGGACCAAATCATCCTGGCTACATTTTCTTTCTGTCTCTTCATCGGGGAGCTTACTTTCTGGTCCCTGTGATCAGCAGTATTTCTTTCAGGGCTCCTTTCAATTGACAGAAGATATTTCCAAAAACAGACTTCATCGTCAACCTTGGATTCTCACCACCTCAAAGCCTTTGCAATCAGCCTGGTTGAGCTTTGAAGGGGAGGCTAAGGGTGTTGGCAGAACCAGCTCCTAAAAAGGGGAGGTAAGGGGTGATGAGACATATCCTAGAAACCATGACAGGCATGGCAGATTCTAGCCCTACGGGGAATCAATCAATCAATCACCCTCTCCCTCTCCCTCGCGCTCTCTCTCTTGCTCTCCCACTCTCCTGCTCTCCCGCTCTCCCACTCTCCCGCTCTCCCTCTCTCCCTCTCTCCCTCTCTCCCCCACCCTCTCCTACCCTTTGTAGACATTACTAATCAATCACCACACTCTATTCTGTTGAAACCAAATATGACTTCAGAATCCTTCTTAGTACGGGCTCCGGGCAACCATCACTAAACTACTCAAATTGACATTCTCTGCCCCATTCATCTTATCTTTATTTATTTTCCAAAACCTGTACCTGGAGAATGAAAATCCAAATTCCCGACAGATCTCCCCAGGGCTGCTCGCAGTGCCTCTCCCCACTCACTTGCACCTATTGCCTGAGCCCTCAGTCCCAGGCTTATTTTTAGAAGCCTGAGTGTCAAAACAAGTTGGCTAGCTGTGTGCTCCTGATGCTGATGGGAGCTTGACGTAGCCTGGCTTTAATTTCTCATTTTGAAGCATTAAATGTCAGGAGCTCAATTAACATTTTCATTATTGCATCTTTATTGTGCTCTTATTTAGCCTACAGATGTGTGGGAGCCAGCGTTCTCTTCCTGCTTTTTTTAAAGAAAAAAATATCAGTCAAAATGATAAATTCTTACATGTTTAGGGTACTTTCCTAGTTCTTAATACCTCCCCAAATGCACATTAACATTGGCACCCGATTTAATCGTTTGTTTACTCATTCACTCATTGTACAATTAATTATTTAGCAACTAACCACTACATTTGGGGCACTGTTCTAGGCTGGGTGTGGTGGGGGGGGAGCCCATTGGGGAAAACTTGGACAATATAGATCTACTAGAAAATCTTGACCGCTTTCCTTTATAATAAAAAAACCCACAAGGTGATAAAGTGCAAAAGGAAGAAAAAGAAGGAAAGAGAAAAGAGGTAGATGTGAAGGGATAGAGGCAATAAGTGTGGTCAGTCTGGGCATAAACCAGGGGACTTCTTTACCTGCCGTGCTTGATGGCCATGGTCTGTTAAGGATAGTTGTCTTAATCCTGGGCACTCTATACTTTAGGTTATGTAATCTTTACTATTGGGTCACTCAACTGCCTTGCTGACATGTTGACAAGTTAAAGTTGGAAACACACACTCACACACACACACACACACACACTACACACGGATGCACACACACATGCACGCATGCACACAGATGCACACACACACACCTGCAGGCACGCACATTCACACACACCAGGTTTTCTTAGACTAAAATATATATGAGGAGGAAGGTGTCTCCATGTGTGTCTACTCTTCTATTCTTTGATACCTTGGGGAACCCTTGTCAAAATCAGTTTTTAAGAGATTAGTGGTATACAGAATGAATAGTTCAAGAGATCTAAGCTAATCGATATTTGGTGTTTGAGTTTTATCATTTAAAGATGCATTCCTGTTATGTTATTTACTTTGTCCCATACTGGGTCTATCTTGTGGATTTTTTGATATGACACTAAGGAAGAGCTTGCACAAATCAACTCTACACATCATTTGGAAAACCTTTGCCTCCTGCTGCCCTCTCCCCAAACCCCAAGCACATGTAACCTCTAAACTGTCTGACAATTTCAAATCTCCTCTGCTTATGTTTCAGGGAACATTGGCCCAGAGCTCTCATATACTGATATCGGTGTCTTCATTTCTTCTGATGGGGGCAACACGTGGAGACAGGTAACTGGGAGATTCTGGGGAGGGAGAGACAGATTTACGACAATTGCTGCCAACTTCTCTCCTTCCTATAGACTCCCAGGCTTTTGATGACTTTGTAGTTGTAAAGAAATGGAATCAGCTGCTCAGTCTGGCAATTGGGCTGGCATTCTGGATGGGCAAGGGAATCAAATGGGAAGAGCACTGGGAAAGGAAATAGGAAGAACTGGAATTTTCCCACTTCTTTCATTATTTTATTCAGCAATACGTATGGAACAGCTACTGGATGCTAAGTTCTGTGCTGGTTGCTGAGAATACAGCCGATAAAATGGTTTCTATCATTAATGTGCCATAGGATCTTGGCAAGCAGGTCTCTTCATCTTTCTGGCTTTGTTTCTTTATCTGCAAGATGAAGGGGGTAGCCTACTAAACCAGCTAAGCCATGGACGTCTGCAGTTAAGTATTGTGTAGGTCCAGCCATAAGTGAGTTTGACACAGTTTTATAGATCTATGACTACATGAAAAAGTAATTCAATTGTACAAGCATTTGTAGCAGCACTGTCCAATAGAACATTCAGCAGTGATGGAAATGTTCTGTGTCTATGCTCTCCCATGTGTGTTGTTCAGCACTTAAAATGTAGCTGGTGTGACAGTGGAACTGAATTCTTAATTTTATTTGTTTTCATCAATTTACATTTGAGTAACCTCCTGTGGCTACTCTGTTGGACAATGCAGATTTGTACAATGTCAACTAGGCGTCAAGTACAAAACCGAGGAGGCAGTTGAATACCTCAGATCTCTTTCCTCAAGGAGTTCAAAATTAAGTAGAGAAAATGGGCTTATAAATGGCTCACTAGAGCTTAGGCTGACTATATTTAGTGGCATTATGAGCATGCAGAGAAAAAGGAGAGTGGGCTTACTTTGGGGATACCGGGAAAGACGTCACAAAAAGAGCTAGTATTTTATTCAGTCTTAAAGGTAATAAGGTTTCTACCTGGGGAAGAAAAGGAAAGAGCACTGAATATCTTGATGATATAGTGAAGTCACCATCTGAGATTTAGTTTTATAAGTTCCTGTTTGGATCCCTTAATGAAGATTATCATCACTGTCACGAACATCATCATCACCACCCCCATTGCCACCACTGTCTCCACTGCCACTACCAAAAAATTTTTACCAAGGACCTACTAGACACACAACCCTTTATAATACTACAAGGCATATAGTAAAGAATAAGTTAAGATTCTTACAAGGTCATAATCAGGTGGATAAGGAAAAGACACAGAAATAGAAACATACCTTCAAAATACAAGATCCTCTAATGATTAGTGCCAAATGAGGATGGAAGCTGGAATGCAAATTCTCCTAGTACAGAAACTCCAAAGAGACAAACCATTGTCCCTCCAACTCAAGAAATAGCTCACATAGCCAAGTGGTGACTGCGACATTCCTTCGTTGTGCTGTCACTGCTTAGGTTTTCTTTCCTGTTTTCCCAAACAGCTAAGGATTCCAGTTTCCACTCTAGTACTGGACAGGGCAAGAGTTGGCAGTGGCCAGAATGATAGTATCAAGAAGAAAGTGAGCAGAATCACTTCTCTCTCCTGTCAAGAACCTTCATTTAGTTCTTATCCTCACACTTCTAGCATCTTCATTACATGTCTTATCACAGAGTCCACCTGTGAGCTCTGGAGAGAAAATGTCAGCATTACAGGTCCAGAGTCTATGATCATATCTGAAATATTAATGAATTCACTTTATGTCTTTGTACACTAAGACTAACCATTAGTATGGACATATTTCTTTTCCTTAAAAGTCAAATATGGGAAAGGAAACCAATGAGGAAAGGAAACTCACTTTTTTCTATAGTGTTCCCTGGAGCATATGTGTAGGAGGCCCCATTCCTTCTACTTCCTCCTTTTCAAATCTGCCAATGCCTCCTTACCCCGTCTAGTACTTCTCACTTAGCCCACCATCCCAACCTCTCCTCCCAGGCTGTAAGAGCCATCATCAGTGCTTAAAAGCTAGAGGAATTCTCCAATTCCACTTCCCTCTAGAAGATCTAAAGTAGGGGATTGGTTGTCTGCTGGAGAAATGTTTTTTCCTGTTTCAGGTTGGAGATTTGAAAGTCATATATAATAGAACCATTGTTATATGTGGGATTACGTCTGAAGTCCTCTTAGCTCAGAACCTTGTAGATGCTTAGTAAATGCCTACATAGATGGATGGATGGATCACTAAGTGAGTGAATGAGTAAGGCGATGGGTTAATAGGTGATGGACAAATGGATAAACCAAAGAATGAATAGCTTTAGGTCCCTGGAAGTACTACTATGTTCCAATGAGCATTTAGAGTAAGGATCCTCAAGCACCAAATTTAGGTCTTCATCCCTCTTTCAGGGGAACCTAGGAGGTGATGGCTAAGCCTAAGAACTTGGTCATCATGACTACCATACTTTCTAGAGAAATGTGTTTTAACTTCTTAGGTAATTTATAAAGCACTGTGAGACACAGGCCATTTATAAATTATCTCATATATGAATAGGTGAGGAAGAAGAGAGAGCTGAGTGGTAACCTGCTAAGATAAAGACAGACAAGCTTTTTGGAAGCTACATTTCCCTTTGGATTATCTAGCTGAGTCCTCCCCTTATTGTAGCATACTGGTTTACAGCGTTAGTGGAAAGAGCTATGGAAATGTCATTTCCTTAGCCCAGGGAGAGTTTTTTGTCCTCCGTAAGCCCATTTCTTCATCTATTAAATGGGATTGATAGTATTTGCCAAACTGCCTGATAGGGTTGTTGGAAGGCTCAGAATCTAGAAGAAACAATGTATGTGAAAGACTTTGTAAACAGTCAAGCGCTATGCAAATGTAAGGTATTGCTATGATTGTTGTTGTTGTTGTTGTTCCAGATCTTTGATGAAGAGTACAATGTCTGGTTCCTAGACTGGGGTGGCGCCCTCGTGGCCATGAAACACACACCTCTGCCAGTCAGGCATTTGTGGTAAGGAGAGCTCCCTACCCTATTAATGAGAAACGTTTGTAGTGAAAAGGGTTGGGGCAAGTTATTCTGCATGGTTTTGTGCCCATTTCTTCATCCATCTATTCATCCATCCATCCATCCACCTAATATACATTACATCATTTATCTCTTAGGTAACAGAAGTAGGCCAGGTAATTTAGATGGGGAAGTATGATCAATAGGGTGAGGTGGCAAGAATAGGTGCTCTGATAAGGCCAAAAAGAGCAGGAAGGAGCTCTGAATTCAAGCAGACAAGATTAAGAACCCAAAATATGGGAGATAGAAATTGCTTCAAGAGGGTTAGGTGCATGAAGCAGATACTAAGTTCAATTCAAGATAAGTTGAGTTTGAGATGACTATGAATATTCAAGCAGAGATGACCATTAGTTATCAGACATAGTCATCTGAAAGTTAGGAGAGACACTCTAGATGTAGCCATTTAGCCAGTAGATGGTAAAGTCATGGCAGTGGGCTCAATGTCTCAGGAGAGTAGGTACAACATGAAGAAACACTGGACTCCTATGGAACATAGGTGAATACCAACAAACAGAGCGGACTAAGAGATTATAGAACAGACTAAGGAGAAATAGCCAAAAAGATAAAAACCCAGGAGAAATATTTTCATGGATGCTGAAGGAAGGGATGATATAAAGAGCACTAAATTCTATAATCAGATCAAGTCAGTTATGGAGTGAAAATCAATCTAGGATTAAGCAATATAGAAGGTCATTGGTGATTTTTGTGAGTGAATTCAAAAGAGAGGTGAGGTTGAAAGGTAGATAGATTGCAGTAGGTTTATGAATGAATGAATGAATGAATGAATGAATGAGTGATAAGTAATAGGATAAAGTAGAGACAGAGTAGATAAGTTTTCTAAGGAAAGTAGGTTATGGAATGAAGTTAAGTGTACATATACAAGACCCCCCAGTGAGGACAAAGCTGAGTGAAGATATATTATTAGGATGATGATTATAAGGATGATGATGTTGTGGCTGTTGCTTGTTTTTGTTTTGGGCAGGGGTTGGATAAGTCTCTTGTGTGTTTATATCCTGAAGGGAAAGAATATCAGGCTTTTGATTCAGCTAAGTGAATATTTGGTGGTAGAGAATATGCTACCTTGAGTTTAGTGGGGGTTGAATTAGCCGTGGGCTGGAAGATGGAATCTAGTTTAAGTACCAAGAACATGATTTGTTGGGTAAGAGTTTTTAGAGTAAGAGTTTTACTTACTCTAAAGCATCATATTGAAATCAAGAAAAAGCAAAGGATCCCCGGGTACCAAATCCAAGTGTTAGCTATCTTGGCAAGGACTGAAGAAGAGTTCACTCAGTCTGGCCATTTATTAAGTTAAACCATGTGAAATTGGCATTTTTGTGAGTCAAAATGATCAAATATTGTTAGTTTCTTTGAGCTCAACCTAACATAAAGTAAAAATGATTACACCTACCACTAACTATATCTTCTTAGAGATTATGAGAATAAATTTTAAAAAGATGCATGAAGCTGTGTGTAAGAAAAGTACTCTACCAACTCAAGAATGAGCCTGTAAAAGTTCCCAATGCAATTGTTTATCACTCTTTTACTACTGATTACATACCTTTTGGGTAGTATCAGAGGCTTGGAATTACTTGGTATTAATGACAGCATTTACTGAGGGATTATTCCATTCCAGACACTGTTCTAAATTCTTGACATGAATCACTTAAGTTAATTCTTGAAACAACCCTATGCATGTGGGCATTCTTTTTATCACAATATTTATAATGACATTGAGATGCAGACATATTAAACACCTTTCTCAAGGCTACACAGTGAGTACGTGGCAGCAACAAGTTGGGTCTCTGTCATGGACGCTCTTCTGTTTTAACTGCCAATTTTTAGACACTTTAATGAGTACACAGAAGCTTCTCACATGGTCCAGGCCTTCTGGGAGATCATAGTCAAGACAAGGAATTAGTTCACATATCACCATAAATGAAAGCATTACCTGTTAAAGGGTATTGGATGTACGTATTGCTGGAATCCTGAGGAGGATGGAGTCCTGCCTGATCCGTAAGGGGATTTCATGCGGTAGGAGGCGTGGGGGCCGATCCTTGAAAAAAGTATGCCAGGAGTAGGAGGGGTGATGGGAGGCAAGCCAAGGGAAGAGAAAACTCTGACCAAAGCCAGGAATTCGGGTAATGTAGGGAGTTTTCAGAAGACTATATTTGGTTGGAATCAAGAACGTGAGTAAGTAAGGGTGGATAGGACTCAGAAGAACTTAAATGCTAGTTTATGGGGTTCAGATTGAGCCTGTAGGTAATTCCTTCCACTATAAGGACCTCTCTCTCTCTGTGTAGGGAACAGCTCCCTCTGTTGAGGGCTGAGGAGGACTTGCACTCTCAGAAGAGACAACTTGACTCTTAAAACAAGTTTGTTTGTTTGTTTGTTTGTGTTTTAACTGAGAAACGCAACAGTTCTTAGCCCCTATCATGATATTTTACGAGCCTCCATCTAAATTGCAATGAGACAATTGATAAATGCTCTGCAGGCAGATATAGCTGGGCAGGTTTCTTCCATTGAAGTCCGAGTAGAAGAGGGTGGCAACTTCATCTTACACTTGACCATCCCCTCCTGCGCTTCCTCCTTCATTATGGTAGGAACCTAGTATTTACTTAACGATTGATTTTTAGAGCCTTTTGAGCAAAATTGTCCTTGTTTTAAGAAAGAAAGAAATTGCTGTTGCTGTTATTTCCTTTTGGTGGTAGAAGGGGAGACTTGGTATGGAAGGAGCGTATGGAGCAGCGGGACCAGAGAGCATTTTGGCTTTGGTGAATCTTCGCATCCTTACATCTGACTGTTCAGTCTGTTCTGTGATAGCTTCTCTCCAGAGACCTGATCACGTCCAAAAGGAGCGCTTGTCTGGGATATTCTGGAGGGAAACCATCTAAGTTGGAAAAATAAATTCATATTCACTCAGGATCAAATCATGCCTTTCAAAGTCATCAACACAAAGTTTGAGTTTTCCTTTGTTCTAACACATATCTCTTTTGTTGGTAAAAAAGAAAAAAATATTTATAGAACTCAGAAAAAAAAAGCTGCACTCCCATTGAATGTCCCCTGATAATAATAATGATAATAACCCCCTGCATTTGTTGGCTTAGTGCAACTTACGCAATATTAAAAATGATTTTTCAGACTAAACTTTGGAGATAGAATTTTCTCTATATAAAGGATGTTGACACTGTCATTTTTCATAAATGCTGCAAATGTCTCCCTGCACTTGGGCACCACCCACCATCTCTGCTTACTTGCTTATCTAGGAATGCCTTTCTGAAATAATACCTGCAATGGTTAAATGACAGCTATTGAGTGTGTTAGGAAATAACCAGCCCAAAGACTCATTCAGGGATTCTCCTTTGCACTTCTGTTTCAAAGGCCAAGTGAGTGTTTTGTAAGGGCTCGCCCATACCATTATCATTAGTGCTGCCTTACAAAATTCTTAACTGACTCTGTCTCCTGCTTATGAATTGTAAGCTCGTGAAACTCAAACACAGTTTCTTCATTACCAGTAGCTTCTAATTAAGCCACAACCTTCAAGATAAGCACATAGCTCATTTTAAGTGGAAGAAAGATTAAGTAATCAGTTCATTGTTATTTTCTATTGTATGTCTCAGACTGACATTATTTTGTATGTGTATATGTATTTGTGTGTATGTGTATATAGACACACATATATACAGTGTGTGTGTGTGTGTGTGTGTGTGTGTGTGTGTGTGTGTATGAAAAAGACACCAGCATAGCCACTCTCACACAAAGGTATAGTGGCTCTCAAATTTAAATAATAGCTACATTGCTTTTCAGAGAAAATAGGAGTCATAATTGAAAAGCTGGGGAGACTTTAGCTAGGCTAACAAGGCATGCTATTTCCTATAAACTGGAATGATAGGGAGCTAGAAGTGCATGAAGACAAAACAGCATACAAATGAGCCCATCTATTTGTGACCATGTACATTTGGATGCATAGGGATTAGAACCAAAATGTCATTTCAGGTGAGCCTGCCTTCCAGTATTACCTTTTACCTTAGAACATTAGAGTGAAATGAACAATGGAGCCCCATGGAATGCAGAGCTCTAATGACACCTCACAATAGACAGTCGGCAGGTAGACGGGGCCCTACTGTTTGCTTAGTCCTGACAAGCTGTCAGTGTCTCCTTTTATTGGGATGCTCTTGTTAGCAGAAAGTGAAACAACATTACCTGGCCTTCTTTGTTCCTTTGTTCTTCTATAAATGGTTGTGAGCATTTTTTTTTATTCAGAGAAATATTCACATGAAAACAATAGTTGTAATCCATGCCTCTGAGAAGGGAAAGTGCATGTGCTATTCTGAAGAACTTCCAGGGGGCTAAAATGCCACCAACCTCATACATTGCAATAAAATAAAAAGGAACAATGCATCTCACCAAAGGGAGGAACGTTGACCCTCAATGACCAAGTCAAGTCTATTTCTGTACTAGAGATTTCCAGGGAGGGTTCTGGTTGTTCTTGGAAGATTCTGTTCCTTTCAGTAAATCTCATCTCAGTATCATATAGTCATAGACCAATGGCGCAAGGAAGGGTCTTAGAGAACATGTCTATTTTCGCAACTAGTATAGCAGATACCTCTGTGACACCTAAGATGATCACGCTACTGCACCAGGAAACCACAATGCTGACCAACTTGCAAATACCCAAGACAGAGAGGTTCCCATCTTGTATAATGGTTTTGTTTTTTAGAAAGATTGTTTTTTGTGCTGAGCAATAATCAACCTACTTGTGATTTCTATCCATCAGTCCCTGTTCTGCTGGCCACATCTATGCAGAATGTCTGCTCCAGAACTGCATGTGATTTTCAGAGCCATGGAAAGAAATACAGCGGAGAAGGACCTTAGGAGATTTCTTTGCCTAGTCTTTATAGGATCTAGAAAATGATCAGATATACAACCCAAGACAGATTCTGTGCATTTGTTCATTTGTTCCTCACATATTCATTGAGCTTATACTATTTATTTAGCATTAGAATAGGGGTTGGGATATATCAATGAACAGGCAAAATACTTTGGGGCTTATGTTCTTGCACACATATACTTGACTATGATCTTTAGAAGAATTACAAGAATGGAAATCTTTTCTCCCTTATTCTATCTGTATTTTTAATTGATGTTTCCGTGTATCTAACTATATTCTCTCAGATGTCCTTCACAGATATTACCCCTTTTCAGTAGTCATTAGCTAGGGTTGTTTTTGTTTGTTTATTTGTTTAACTGTTTCAAAGCTTTCTTACAAAAATAAAAAAGCAATAATAATTAATTCAGTTCCATGCTTCTTTTCCCTATGCCATTTTCAATTCATAGAACCTATTTCTAGAACAACCTACTTTTTTGTTTTTCACTTTTAATCATATTGATTGTCAGTTTTCTGCAATGATTGAAACTGAACATAGTATTTAGGATCTGGTAGAAGGGTAATTTATTATGCGTGTTATCTCTCTGTGAACATATACTGGACTCAGTGGCTTGATTACCTCTCACAATAGTGCTGTTGCTGAGAAATACTTTGTGGTTGACAATGACCCCAGTTTGTTATTTTAGCTTATTATTATTTTCCTTTCTCCTCTTTCTCCTGCTGTGGAGCTCTTTTTTCCTTTCTTTCTTTAAATTAAAGTATAATATATTCAGGTGACAATTGTTAGTAAAGTTACATAGGTTTCAGGTATACAGTTCTGTAATATGTCATCTATATATCACATTGTGTGTTCACCACCCAGAGTCAGTTCTCCTTCCATCACCATAGATTTGATCCCGTTTACCCTCATCTACCACCTCCCTCCCCCCTTACCCTCTGATGACCACTAAACTATTGTTTGTTTCTATGAGTTTTTGTTTCTTTGTTTGTCTTGTTCCTTTGTTGCTTTCAGTTTTATATCCCACATATCAGTGAAATCATATGGCTCTCGAATTTTTCTGTCTGACTTATTCTGCTTAGCATAATAATCTCAAGATCCATCCATGTTGTTGCAAATGGCACTATTTCATCTTTTCTTATGGCAGAATAATATCCCATTGTGTGTGTGTGTGTGTGTGTGTGTGTGTGTATATATATATATATATATATATTACATCTTTTTATCCAATCATCTATCGAAGGACACTTTGATTGTTTCCATGTCTTGGCCACTGTAAATAAAGCTATAATGAACATCGGAGCACATATATCTTTATGGATAAATGTTTTCAGATTTTTTAGGTATATACCCAGGAGAGGGATTGCTGGGTCATAGATAATTCTATTCTTAATTTTTTGAGGCGCCTCTGCACTGCCGGCACTGCCCCTGCCTTCCACAGTGACTGCTGTGGAATGCTGTGGAGCTTTTTTTTTTTTTTCCCCTTAAGCATTGTGCTCTTTAATTTGCCCTTCCTTATCAGTGACTTCTAAATCTACATTCCCAGCTTTGATCACTCCCAAGGAATCCAAATCCATTCCTCCAAAGCTTTCCTTGACAGTGCCACAACCTGGAACTCCAAAAAGCTTCTAAGCTTTCTGTGGAGCAAACAGAAACAAACAAACAAACAAACAAAAGGCTTTGTTTCTCCTTGTCTTTCTGTTTCCCTACCTCAATTGCTTAACCCCCCAAAATTCACATTGTTTATGATTTCTTTCTTTTACTCATGCCATCTATACATTCCCTCACCAAATTCTATTGACTTAACCTCTAAAAGTATCCTACGTCTTTCCACCTCTTTCCGTCTCCACTGTTATAACCTTTATCCAAGCCCCGTCTCTTACTTGCTTTCTTACAATCACTACGCCGCCCTCCAGTTTATCTCCTTGCACCCGCTTTGGTTCCTGACAATCCATTCACCACAGAGAAATAAAAGTTAAATTTTAAAGTTTAAATCAAATCATATCTTTCCCATTACAACCGGAAAAATGGCCCTTTCTAGTCTGGCGAGCCCTGCTTTCTTTTTCTTTTTCTTTTTTTTTTTTTTTTTTTAATTGGGGGAATTGGGGGATGGGAACAGTGCTGGGGAATTGGGGGAAGGGGAACAGACAAGTTGCTGTCATCTTGTTCTTCAATCTAGTTGTGGAGGATGTTGCTTCACTGGCCCAAGTTGGCACCATCATTGCGCTCTTCCCGGGAGAGGCAGATCAGTTGCCGGCTTCTGGACGGCCGCTCACTGCGGCTGCTGGCCACTCAAGCTGGCTGCTGGCTACATATGGTAGCCCATGGCAACCCACTGCCACAGGGACTGCAGCCTACGCCGTCGCGGGCGACTCATGGCAGCCCAGCTCCAGGTTGAGCTGTTGTTCAGCATCTTAGCTGTGGAGGGCAGTGTCACTGGCCCTCATATGTGGGATCCGAACCGGGGCCCTCTGGCATCCCAAGCGAGTTCTTAACCATCGCGCCACTCGGCCAGCCCCCTGCTTTCTTAACTCCATTTCCTTCTCCGAACTTCCTTTCCCACACTAATCTGCAACCACTCATCATCTTTCCATTCTTCCCACACAGCAACTTCTTTAAATGTCATCTCCTCAGAGAGGACGTTCTTAAATTTCTAATACAAAGTAGCTGCTCAGTCACTACCATCACATCACTCTGTTGTAAATTGTCTTGATGACACTTACTTCTTAATGAATCCATTTATCTGCATACTGTGTGTCTCCTCAAACTGGATGCAAGTTCTGATGGAGCTAGGACCTTCCTTTTCTTGTTCATGGCTGTATCCCCAGAACAGAGGCCACTGCCAGACCAGGCACAGAGTAGGCAGCGATAAATATTTGATAAATGAATTTGATTTCAGTTTGACTTTGTAGTCCTGTCTTATCACCACATTTAGATACACCATAAATACAAAAATTGTTGTCTGAGAGACTAGTTATTCTAGCTGGGTAAAGGTATTGACTTTCTAATTTTTTACATCAGTTTATTGGAGGAGAGGGGATAAGACAGTGAGAAAGAAAGAAACAGAGACAGAATCTGAAAGGGACCAAGAAATAAAAAGTATGGAGTGGACTTAGTAGGTTGGCTAGTAATGGGAAAGGAGACTTCTGCATCCAGCTCGTGAATGCCAGTATAAATCATGCTTGGAAAAAATGATTGGTGGATTAAAAGAGCGCTCTTAATCATTCCTTATTTTATTCATTAATTTATTCATGTAACATTTACATAGTACCATGTGTCAACTTTTCTGCTAAGTACTAGGAATGGACCAGAATGAATGGTATGGTCTTTGACCTCAAAGAGCTTAGAGTTCAGTGGGAAAGTCAGACATATTTTTTTATAATATATATGTAATAGCAGTAAAGAAGAACTGTAATAAAGATATGTAGGTGGTGTTAAAGGGTTATTCAATGAACATGATATACATAAACTCCCCCTGAACTCCCAAGATTATAATGTTGAATTGAGGGATTCAAGATAAGTTAAGAAACCATCACTCAGCCCTACTATAGGAGAAGGTGTGGGTGTTATAAGAAAATAGAGTTTCTGCAGTTGAATTCAGAAAACCCTGTGTTGTGGACTCAGAGAAGAATTAAGAATTAACCTGACCAAGAAAGATCCCACAGAATGGGGCAAAGAAAGTTGCCTTGTGGAAGGGGTGTCAGGAAAAGCTTTCCAGAGGAGATGGTCTTTTGGCTCTGTCCTCTGGTTAAATCAATGGCAGACAGGTACTTGATAAAACCAAGAAAAGCAAGGAAGCAGGCATTCAGAATCACTCAAATGTCTCCATTAGTAGCATTCCTTAAAGAGTTTCTGATGCTGCAGCCACAAAGGACCAGCCTTTCCTCTTACCATTGGACGAAAGATGGCACAGTGCTAGAACACCTCAGACACTCAATACTCTTCCCTGAAAGCCCCTTAAAGTGCCACCAGGGAGGGAAAATGATCTTAACATCCATTCTGAACAAATAGGAAATCGCTTTTTTTAAGGTTTGATCTGAAACACACACACCTCCCCTCCCATGGGGTACACCCCACACTACTCAATTTATCTGTGTCAAAACCTCCAAGGGCTGAATTGATTGTGCTGTAAATGGAACCTCAGGTTTCACTCTGAGTACTCAAAATGTGACACTCCATCCTCTAAGCCCTCCTGCTTGGGTTTTTTTTTTTTTTAATTCTAATATGTTGAAATATTTCTGCAGCTCTGGTGCTGTCTCTGCCTGGGCCAGGAAATGCAGTTTTGATCAAATCTCATAATAATATTGGGAGATGTTGGAGATTAATGCCTATTGATAATCCAAACTGCCGGAGAGCGAGATACAGAGGAGAATTTAATAACCTGAGAAGATGGTTGCAGAAGAGTGTGGTTTCATTTTCAGTTGTCTCTTTCATGTGTTTCCAACCCAGGGTGAGTTTTGATGAGGGCCACTCCTGGGACAAGTATGGTTTCACATCGGTTCCCCTTTTTGTCGACGGTGCTCTGGTGGAGGCAGGAATGGAGACCCAAATCATGACGTAAGTACTCTTTTGCTATGGTCAAAAGGAGGCCAGAGACCTGGGTTCTACTTCGAAAGAGGCCAGGGATTTTTCCCAGGGAGCCCTACACCAAAGCATTTCAACCTCTGGGACAATGTCTCCTCATCTGTAAAATGGAAATATGTCTGCTTGCACCACCAATCGAGTAGCCTACTGATAGGATTGGAGAAGCTTGGCTTCTGATTGGAATGTCAAGATTTCTAATGGAACTTAAATGGGTATTGTAACAATCGATAATCAAACCCAAGCAAACAGAAAGCTTATGTCTTTAAATGTGTTTCTCTGTTTCCAAAACAGTCCCGTAAGCGATACGGACAGGGGAAAAAATAGCCAACATATTGAAAACGGGATATTTTAAGGGCAACTCCTAGAGCCTGTAACACACACATGCACGTGTGTGCGCGCGCGCACACACACACACACACACACACACACACACACACACACACACACACACAGTTGTGCTTGTTCCATTTTAGATTAAATTGCTGTGAAAATACTCCTTTACAATGCTAATAGATGGTCAAGATATAGATCTTAAAGCTGTAAAAAGCCCTGAAGTACCTTCTGAATATTAAAGATAATAATAATTCGATACTGTTTTCTAAAAGTACATTGAATTTTAATTCTTAAAAAGCAGATCACCTCTCTGTGTTTGTGTGCATATGTGCATGTAGGGAGATATGGGGACGGACTAGTTATGATAACCCTCCACCATCCAATACCAACCTCCACACTCCTATAATAAGTGGGCTCTATCGTTAGGTAGCCAAATCGGTTTATTAAGAGTTAACAATATTGTGTACAAGTTTAGCTGTACGAGTCTTAAACAGTACTTAAGGTATAGTATATTATTAATGCCTAGAGTCTAAAGCTTCATTTGGTGGATACACAGCAACAGTATGTTGCTTAAGTGTGATGTTCAAAGACAGTATCATAATATAATTTTTTTCTAAAATAGAAATGATTTGGTAACTATATACATATATATGTGTAGTGACTATATATGTAGTTATATATAGACATGTACACACATGTACACATACATATGTATATAAAGAGAGATAACAGAGATATAGTGAGAAAGAAATCCCAAGGACCTAGGGTCCTGGCATGACCTTTGTAAAGCTACACTATAAAAAGAAAAAAAAAGTTGGTGCTACTTATGAGCCAGATACTGTTCAAGACGAAAAAATACGAGAGAAACCCTTGTCCTTATGGAGTTTGCATGTTTGCACATTAAATAAATGTGATGTAAAAATGGCATGTTACCCAGAATACTCTGCCAAGAGATTAAAATTTGTTCTTATGAATTCCAGGAAGTAAATGGAATACTAGGAATAGCGCCATCTTTTTTTTTTTTCCCCCACGAGGATCTCTGACCATGAGCTGAATTTTTTCCAAATTATTTCCCATCCTTCACTTAACCACTAGATATGTAAAGACAGTCTTCCTCCTTTCTAGGACTTCCTCTGATGTGACATCAAAGAGTTTAAGTGTTGAGTTTGAAATTCTGTAAAGCAAAGTAGACACATTCAAGAAGGTCATGCCATCTGCTTGAATTTATCAAGCTGGATGTGGCTGCTCATCACGTCCAAATCTGATATGGTCCTAGCATCTGGGGCAGTGAGGATGTACACGGTCCTAAAGTCAGGCATTCCCTGTTTTTGTACCAGAGAGAACTATTGGTCCTCCTTTTATTTCGCTTTCTCCTCATCTCGTAATGTGATGTATCCTGCATTCCCTTGGACGAGGCCTGTTTGAACTCACTGCCTGCTTCGCTTGGGCATCACATGTACACTAACCTCTACACAACCTGGCATTCCTTAGCAAGTTTAAGGCCACAGTCTAAAGTCTGTGTTCATCTGATCTTAAGTGTTAATTTTTTTTTTTTCTTAGCTTCAAATAGGGTTTAGCTGGTCACATGGAAACGAGGGAGATTGACCTCAGGGCCAAACCATTTACTGAAAAGACTAGATAGCACTCCTGTTTCCCTTTTCTCCCCACCAAACTCCTCAAGAGCATGACAGAGCTTCTGCCCCCACTTCTACCTGCTTATCGAGATGCTTTAAATGCTAACAAGTAGAAAAGGAACTACAATAGTGCGTACTTTTCTTACATGAGATTTGGGACAGAGAGGTATTTGTCCTTTCATGAAATTAATGAAAATAAGATGAGTTTGGAAGCAGTCGTCCACCCAAGTATAAACAATTCAGGCTGTGGGTTTTTGTTTTTGGTTTTTTTAGAATTTAAAACAACCTTTACCTTATAAAATTGTGGTAAATATACGTGCCATAAAATTTACCATTTTAACCATTTTTATTTATACAACTAAGTGGCATTAAGAACATCCACAGTGCTGTGCAACTGTTTTTAAGTTATTATTAAATTCGGAATTCCTCTAGTATGCAAATGATACAAGTTTTGCCAGGGTTCGCCAGAAGGGTGAGCTCTGAAAGGGTTGCCAAGAGTCAATTTCTGTGTCTGTCCTAGATTTGAAAAGAACTTTAAAACTAAGTGTCCCACTAGGGCTGACCAGTGCTTTTCCCTCACGGAATGGCAATCGCAAGGATTGAAGCAGTAGTTAAAAAAAAAAGTATCAATTCTTTAGGCACTGCCAGGACAGGGCGACCATTTTGGGGACAACATGCTTAACCTTGCAATTTAACCAATAACTTATTCATGATGTAGGCTATTTGAATTCTGTATCTTTTTCTGTCTGTTAACCCTGACTCTGTAGCTAAGCTGTGGTCCAGGAGAAAGAAAGCCTAACCCCTCCCATTAAGATTTTACTGCCTTTCTTGTGACCTCCCTTTGGAAGATTATAATATTTAAATATTTGTCTTTGTTAATTTTATGTGTCCTTGACTGGGCCACCACAGGGTGCCTGTATATTTGGTCCAACATTATCCCGGGTGTTCCTGTGAGGCCATTTTTGGATAAGATGACCATTTAAATCAGTAGACAGAGTAAAGCAGATTGCCCTCCCCAATGTGGGTGGGGCTTAGCCAGTCAGTTGAAGGCCTGACTAGAACCAAAAGGCTGACCCTTCCTTGAGCAAAAGAGACTCCCTCTTGCCTGGCCGGCTGTAAGTTAGAACATGGCTTTTTCTTGCTTTTGGACTCAATCTGAAACATTCTCTCTTCCTGGGTCCAAAGCCTGCTAGCCTGGAGAGTGGAACTGCACCAGTGGCTCTCCTGGGTGTCCAGTTTACCAACTCACTCTGAGTATCTTGGGGCGTGTGGTGCACATCTCCTGTTTATTCTGTTTCTCTGGAGAGCCCTAATACATAGTTTACTCATTTAAAAACATTTAATAAGCCTCTAATACGTTTCAGGCCCTCTTGAGGGTATTAAAGAGGTAAATACAATTCTTTCTATCTTTACAGTGTTCTCAGGCCCATGTATCCGGGAGAGTAGGGATACGCCAATCATCAAGGAACCCTAGTTATATAACCAGGATATGAGGAGAGGGAAGTGAGGACTTCACACATACAAAAAGTGACCACTGAGTTGGTCTGAAAGTTTCAATAGCACTTCACCAGTGGAAAACTCATTGATAGGTAATAGAATGTAAACTTGAAGAAAGCACATTTTTTTTTTTTTGGGGAATTGGGGGAAGGGGAACAGACAAGTTGTGGAGGACGTTGCTTCACTGGCCCAAGTTGGCACCATCATTGAGCTCTTCCCGGGCGAGGCAGATCAGTTGTCGGCTTCTGGACGGCCGCTCACACTGGCTGCTGGCTACACACGGTAGCCCATGGCAACCCACTGCAGCAGGGGCTGCAGCCCACACCGTCACCAGCAACTCACGGCAGCCCTGTTCCAGGTTGAGCTGTTGTTCAGCATCTTAGCTGTAGAGGGCAGTGTCACTGGCCCTCATATGTGGGATTCGAACTGGGGCCCTCTGGCATCCCACGCCAGCTCTTAATGACTGCGCCACTCGGCCGGCCCAAAAGCACATATTTTTAATAGTTTTGTGGAGTACTATAGTCTCAATGCCTAAATGAGGGGTTGACATGTAGTAGGATGTCAGTAATTAGGTTTTGAAAGAATCAACTATTTCAAGCAAAGGACACAATACATAGGAAAGTACCATGAAAGAGCATGACTGGGTGTTTAGAGGTTGAGACTATGAAGGGTCTTAAATGATGTTTAAGAATTTCACCTGTATCCAGACTGATGTACTTGAAATTAAAAATATTGTTAACACCACCCCCCATCTAGAAACCCATGGAGGGCTTACCATTGCCATTAGGATAAAGTCCAAACTCATTGGCTGGCCTATACATATCTACACTGACCAGATGCCTGGGACCTCATTTCTGCCCGCCATGCCCTGACCACGCCTGTCTGATCCATTGGTGCCATCCTGCCCCAGAGTCTCTGTCTGTGTATCTGTCTGGAGTGTGCTTGCCCTCCCCACATGAACAACCAACTTTTAAGTATCTTTCAGGTCTCAGCTTAAGTATCACTTCTTCTAGCACCCCTTCCTTGAACCCACCAGATGACATTGGGTCCTTGTGCTACAAGCTGTCCTTGCCCTATGCATGTTTCCATTTATGATACTTTAGGCAATAAATATTGGTGAAAATGGCCTTGCCTTGTCTGTTTAGTAGCTTTACCCTCCACCTTCATCTACCCTTAAGACAGACACACATGTGTAGGCATGGCCATACACATGCATGTGATTTTAAGTTCCCATCAGGGAGGATGTTTGTTTATCTTGTTCTTTGAGCACCATGTTTATCAGTTTTGTGCCAGCACTGAGGATTTAACAGTATATGTGTATTGAATGAATGAATGAAAGTGAATGAATTAATCAGTGAATCATATGGTCCCTAGTAATCTTATCAGTGTTGTGATTGTAATGACTTCTCTGGTTCATGGCTCTGGCATTTTAGGAAGTTGATTGTAGATCCCTAGAGATGTTGAAGTACTATGATCAGAATCCAGTAGTTGTAAGTTATGGGGTAGGAATCAGAGCAATCTGTGTCTGTGTGCAGAGGTGTGTAGAGGGGGCTGATAAAGCAGGGACTGGAATGGCACATGGGTACGAGAAGGCATCTAGAGAATGAAGACCCTCCTGGGAGTGATTTCTGATTTCCTCCACCTTCCACAAGAATCTGTGTGACTTCCACTTCTCAGGAACGCAGAAGGCAGGAGCTCAGGAATCCGAAACCTGTAACAGTGTAACTGCAGGGGAATCGGTGTGGGAGAAACAGCCCTCAGCTTGCAGGCATCCTCGGGTTTGCTTACTTTTATTGCTCCTTTTTCTGCTGTCTTTTCAAATGTTATTATTGCAATATCTCCCTGGTAACCTTGACAGGAACCATGTAGTCTAGCCTAATTCACAGTGAAATGTGACCGTTCTTATTACTGACGGCGGAGGACAGGACTGGGTGATTGACAAGCTGGCGGGCCTGTTGCCATCCCAGGCAGTGTCCCTCCAGCTGATGAGATGCCTGTGGATGTGAGAGCACTTGGGCTTCTTTAGTCCACTGTTTCTTGAAAGGTTTGCCCCCAGAGTAGCACCTTTAGGAGAGCTTTGTTTTGCTTGGATCTGATGTGGAATCAGATGGATAAACACAGTATTCCTGCATCCTCGAAGCTGCATTTGGAATTCTTCCCTGATACGAAATGTTTGAACCTACTGGCTGTGATTTAGCGGATCTTTTACAAAAGCCAGTGAGAATGTAACAGCCTCCCAGAAAAATAAATAAATAAATAGATAGATAAATAAATAAATAAATAACCCAAAAAGGAAGAGGCACAGCTTTCCTGGAAGAAAGCAGACACTTCTTACCAGGAGTGAGCAGTGGCTGACTTATCTCCGTTCAGCACCTTCCTGTCATGTATCCTCCTGATGCCTTTCTCTAACTTGATTTCATTGAAATGTCCTGACAACCCTGCCAGGTAGATCCGATCATTGTTGGGCTTCTGAGGCCACTGAGGCTCAGAGAAGTTAAGGGCTCAGCTCACATGTTCTGTAAGAGGCAAAACGAAAGCAAGGGATATCAATTTCAAACTTCAGGCTCGGAGCTGATATTTGAGGAAAGGTGCTAGACTTCCCCCACAGTTTGCTCAGTAAAGGACCACGGTGTGTGAGATGAGTGGCAGGTCATTCATGACTCACCAAGTATTGATGAGTCTACCCTGCTGCCAGACACCACAGCCTCAGTCACAGCAAGCCCATGCAGACCAATGTTTGAAAAGATATGACAAACACGTGAAAGAGGACAATTAAATGGTTAGGTCTGGGACAAATTATAGTTGCTGTTGGATAGCAAAGAAGTGATTGAAGATAGAGTAGCTACGCGTGGCTAGGCCTAGAGGAAGGAGAGAGGGCATTCCGGTGGGGGAGCCATGCGAGCCAAGATGGAACAGCAGAAACATGCCTGGCCTGTGGAGGGAAGAGTGACAGGTGGGAAGGGATAGAGGTGCCTTCAGCAAATTGTCTGCAGCCAATTGCCTTGAAGACGCTCTGTATAAATCCAGTTCTAATTGGAACATACCAGTGAAACTAATAGCCAAAGTGAAGGGCAAGAGAGAGCATTTTGCCTAGGAAATTATGCAAACCCCAAAGCTGTAGAGGTTTAAAAAAAAACCCCAAAGAAACAACAACAAAGGCCTTCTTTCCACTTAAGAAACTGTGACCACATGCTTAGCAGGAAACATGCCCTGCAATACAGCCTTAGCACAACACGGAGCCCCAGCCCTGCACTCAAATGCATTGTTTAGCCTCCAGTAACTGCATCCAATAAAGTTGTTGGAAATGAACCAGCGCTGCTTCCATTGATCTGTTTTTCAATTCTCTGTTGTTTGCTGGAAGAGCCTGACTTGACTTTGCCTAAAGTAAGTCATTCGGGTAATTGGCAAATCCAGGGGAACTCCGAAGTCATCGCATCTCAGGCTGGCTACTGGATTCACATCCTTCATGTTGTCATCGGATTTGCCATCAACTCAGAGGCCCATTCACATGTGTGCCAAGGACCACAAAAGCAGAACGTATGCCTGCATAGGGGCTTTTGGATGATACTGGGATGTACTGGAGGCTGGCAGTAACCTGGGGGAAAAAGAAAGGCTTATTTTGACCAACGGATTCCTATGTGGGAGGGAGGTGGCTTAGAGTTCTGGGTGTTGGAGGTTGACGTTCCAGGGACAGCGCTCAGGCTGCCACTGCCCATGCATGTGACCTCAGATGCTTTACTTACCCTCCCTCTGAGCTCAGGTTTCCTTACCTGGATGTGAGTTAAGTGAAATAACCTCCATCGAGGGTTATTAGAGATGTTTGTAGTCTCCATAGTCTAACGATCAAGAAATGGGCTACCTGTATGGAAGAACCGTGCCAACCACAGCAGTGGGCAGCAAATTTTTCTGTAAAGATTTTAGACTTGACTTGCCACGTGGTCTTTGTTGCAACTGCTTGGATCTCCCCATGTGGTGTGAAAGCAGCCACAGACAATATGTAACAAATGGGCATCCACTTTACTTATGGACACCAAACTTTGAACCTCATGCAATTTTCACATGTCATAAAGTGCTGTTTTTCATTCTCCCTAACCCCCAAAACCATTTTAAATGTAAAAACTATTGTTCGCTTTTAGGCCACCCAAAACAGGTCATGGCCAGATTTGTCCCACAGGCTGTACTTTGCAAACCCTGAACAAGCGTGCACATGGAGCTCCCTTCACTGTGGATCTGTTACAAAGATCATCAGAATTTTTGACGTGGTTTCTACAAACTTCCCCTCCCCGTAAACGACTTCTCCAGTTCCACCCTCTTATGAAGTATTGAAAAGACAAATCATTTGACATGGCTTAGAGTTGTCCTCATTTCTGACCCAGATCACATAGACAAGTCTTACCTCTTTCTGGAAGCCCTCCACAATTCATCCAGCTCGACCTCATTTCCTTTCAACGAATTCCTGTCTTAAGCTTGAGGGTTTGGCTTACAGGTATATTTCATGTGGTTTGCACTTTAAAAAATTTTTTTAATGGAGCCACAGTTTGCAAAGTCAGAAACATCTGGCAGCACTGAGTCCAAATGCCCATCATCCAACAGTCTGCTAGAGCTGCGTGGCAGCTGCCCCTTTTGACTGGACATGCTATTTCTTGCCCCATCTCTTACCTGAGGTACATGTATCTGCTCTCATTGCTTCGCTCACTCGTTCATTTAAGTTGCCCTAGTGGCACCTGTAAGATTTTGAGTGTGTGATTCCCAATATAAATCCTACACTCACAATTTCATATCTATATTGTTTTTTACAGTTATTTTTGAAAAATTTAAAAACTCAGTTAAGTACAAAGAATGATGTCATAAGCACCTGTGTACCAACTACCTGAAATTAATAAATATGAACATGTTATCACTTTAGCTCCAGACTTTAAAAATAAATTTGCAAGAAATCCCACGTAGAGTTGGTTTTCTCAGTATGCTCATTTCCAGACTCCTTTTTCTATTCCCTACGCAGTTCAGTGGCTGCCATGTATTTGGTGTATATCCTTCTAGCACATGAGTTGATTGATGCATTTAGTACATATGAAGGTCAGACAATTAAATTCGCAAACTTTGTACTATGCAGTTATACAGTGGAAAGTTCGCGAACTTAATTGTCTGCTCTCATAGTCATAGAACTATAGGTGGTATTGTTTTAAGTGTTTTTAAAATATATAATGTATCTAAATGCTCTCATTCTCCTACGTGTATCTGTCCTTCAACATTATCCATCTTGGTATATATCCATCTGGACCAGAAGCTTTTAATGCTATGTGGCACTCTGTCATGATATGAATATACACAGTATATTTCTCCTATCAGTGACATTTAGGTTGTTTCTGGTTTCACATTATTACAAACAGTATTGTTCTATCTTTGTACATGCCTCCAAATATATACATAGAAGTTCTCTGAGCTACAGATCTACAAGTGGACTTGCTGGGTCACAATGAATTGTCATTGTCACCTTTATTTTGCACTGTTTCCCATTTGTTTTGTGTATTGGTTGTGTTCATAGTTAGAGTGCAAGGTCTTTTTTTAGTCTGTGAGATTCATAAGGTTTGCAACTGTCTTACTCATCATCCCCCACAGCACCGAACATGGAGGCTTGTGCGTAACTGGTGCTCAGCAGGCATATGGTGAGTTAATAATACTATTGGACTGGGCTGCAAGCTATTTAAGGGAAAGGGCTGAGTTTTGCGCCTTTTCTGATGTTTTTAGCTCTTGGTTCAGGATCTGCCACAAAGTAGGAGACTGAGAAATATGATGACGTAAGAAAGCTCGTCATTCTGCTCCTTTCTTACCGCTCTTTTCATTCCCTTATGTTTCCTTCTCTCTTAAATCCCGCCTTCGATATCCATCTTCTTCCTCTTGTTTCCATCTGTTAAGTTTTCCTACATCACCCAACTCCTGGCTCATCTTTCACAGACCACAGTTTCTAGCCCACTGTTGTGGACTTGAAGCTTTCAAACCCACCGACAGAGCTTATTAAGGTTTGGGAAAAGAATCCAAGTGGTTTGGACATGGAATGATTTCTTTAAATGAATTTTTAAAAGTCAGCTTTCTTTCCTTTGCTTCTTCAGTTCCAGTGCCTTTGAGTTTCTTAATATTCCCTCCACCCACCTCCTCTCCCAGTACTTACTTTCAAGCCTTTTAATCTGTGCTTCTTTCGACCATCTCACCGGTCATTGCCTTGTGTAACTAGCACAGGCTCCACTTGCAGGGTTCCTTGCTGTTGGTCCCCTGCCTATTTGTATTAAGGTCTAGCTCATGTCTCACTTTCACTCAATGCCATTTCCCTGTACCTGCTGACCTCCTTTGCCACTAATCCCATCTACACCCTAATGGGAAAACAATCAGGTGGCATGGACGCACACCAATAACCAGAGATGTGGCCTGAATTTCTGGAGACCGATAATTGCTGGCTGCTGATGGCTGACCTTCTCAGAACGCTACTCTTTCTGTTTTGATTTGAAATCTGTCCTTAGCAGCTTCCTCCATGGAAGCAGAAAGGAGGACTTATGGAGGCAGGAGGCAGGAGGAGGCATAGGGAGCCCTGACTTTCCAGAGAGAGCTCGGCTTTTATAGGAATGTTTACACAAAGGGCTCAGAGGTCCTCATGTATCAAGTTCCTATTACAAGAATATTTATTATGTCTTTATTCAACAATATGTATTGAATGACCACTACAAGGTAGGCAATGTTCTAAGAGTTCCGGGAGCTGGGCTAGGGCATAAACAAAATAGTCAAGGTCTCAGCTGCCTGGAGTTTTATGTTCTAAAGCCTCTTGCACACCTTACAGAAGAAAGATCAGTTTTGTATGGGGCTCACTTCAGTTCTAGTGTTTGTAGAATCTGTTCTATAATCCAGTTTTGAGCTTTGAAGAGTGATGGTGGTGGAGAGGGCGTCTGTGGAAGAAGAAGGAGGTGGAGGAGGTAGAGAGGAGGGGAGAGGGAAGGAAAGGAGAGGAGAGAGAAGAGAGAAGAGAAAAAAAGAGGGAGCGAGAGAAGGTATTATAATACCATAAGCCTCAGAGTTTCTCTAAGTTCCACAGATTCTAACCCTGGCTGTGGCTTCAGATTATTGCTCATGTCCTCATCTGAGAAAGAACAGCACCATCAATGAATGAAAAGGGCCACCACAGAATATTAAAAGTGGTTCCCTCCAGTGGGATTATTAGTTTCCTTATTTAGAGATTTTTATTGCTTTCAAGATTTTTATGAGAATGAATTATTTTTTACAATGAGACAAGGGAAATAATTTATTAGAATATATACATGAAACAAAGTATCTCCTCATTAATAAAAGGGAGAGGCTGCATTTAACTCTAAGTGGGTGATTGCCTGGGTCATACTTAACTCTGTCTTTGAGGTGGTGACCTAAAGGAAGGGAGAATCTTAACTACCCTCCATCACTTCCCGGTTCTAACTAATGTTCTGAGCAAATTAATACTAAATAATTACAAATAAATAGGCTCCTGGAACCCAATCCAAGGCAAGAATGGAAGATAGATAAGTCCCACTTGCAGAATAAAAATTCAGAAAATTATTAGATAGTGGTTTCCGATGAAGCAGTGCTCTAAATAATTTCTTCAAGGTCATCTGGTTAATTTATGCTGCATTTATAAGTTATTGTGTATTTTTAAAATTAATGAAAGATTTCATTATAGCAGGGTTGCCTATGACCTTTTGTGAAATGACTTCATTGTAAATTTGCAGGCATTTCAGAACTGTTTTCCAGGTTTCTAATAATTTGTTCTCAAATTAATGACATCCAGCCAGTGAAAGACATTGAGGTTGGGTAAAAGGATTGATTTGGGATTTGCTGTTTCCTAGCAATGGCTAATTCTGAGTCCTGGACGGAGATGGCAGAGAAGATGGTGTGTGACTCACCGGTATCCACAGCAGATTTAACTGTTTACTTAGAAGAATGAGAAATAAATCCAGTGTGTCAGTGGGGGAAATTGCACATAGCTAGACAGGGTCATTGCAGAGCATTTGATTTGGGGCATATTAATCTACATATCAATGTGGAGGCAGTGCTTGGATCCATGGTAGAATTTTTCTTCTGCCTTGGCACTCACAGGGGTTCTCCCCCATAAATGGAAGGCATGTGAATGCCCTCCAGCTTGCTGGCCACCAAGAAAGCCTAACTTAGACTCCATCATCCTAGAACCTATGATTTTTGCCTACCTTAGGGGCTCAATGAGAGCAGCTAAACTGTCCCTGGAGGGGAGCAGGCTCATTTTCCCAGAGACCAGGACACATCACTGTCTACGTCATTCTGATAATTCATTCGATCCAACAGAGCGAGGGGAAAGATTGTTCAGAGGAGTGCCACCTCTTAGCACACCAAAGCAATTCCTCCCTCTTAGAAGAAACAGGTGGCACACATATGTAGTTCCAGAGTGGCAGGCTAGAGTTCCGAAAACCCAGAGCACCCATTAGCTCTAGCAGCCTGGGAGAAAAGCCAGCAAAATGTGGATACTGGGTCTTCGCTGAAGCCCTCCCTGGTTGCCTGTAGCCCTGATTGTGACTGCTTATCTACTCTGCATTCCTCCAGCAATATATTCTTGGCGCTACTGTCATTTATGGCGTGTGGTGACTCAACCTGCAGGCTGCAAAGTTCCCATGGGAAGCATTCAGTGTGGGAGAAAGCTGGGTTTTAGAAGACCTGAGTTCTTGGTCTTTGTGTTCTTGAGCAGGCCACTACCTTAGCTGGGCCTTGGTTTTCCCCACCAGCATATGAAAGGGTTGGGTCAAAAGTTCATCCCTAAGGATCCTCCCAGTACCAAGACTGTATCATTCTGTTTCTTTTCTTTTCATGCCCCAGAGTCTCCCAACTAGAGAACAAGTCAATAAAGATTGTCATAGTTCAGGTTCAAGTAGATAATTCCCCATGTGTTAGATGCTTTAACCTCGAGACAAATAAGGCCATAATTGAAACTCTCTAGATACATATCTGCAGATTTCTCTGTTCTTCATTTCGCCAACCATGCCTTTAGCTTTATATATTTCAAAGTGTTGTGTTTTTGCCTCTTGTGCCTGAAGCCTATTATGAATTAGAGCTAAGAGGCACCCCCCGCCCCATGCTCATACTTCAGTGCCAAATATACAGCCAAATGATTGCTAATGAGCCACAAAACACTTAGTAAAAGGGGTGTGAGTCTTGCTGAAAACAAAGTGCTGAGAACTGTGTTTTAACATGAGCAGCAACTGCCTAAGTTGGACTCCTGGGTCCCGCACCCACTTGCTGTGTAACCTTATTGGATGAGCTATTTAACTTCTTTAAGCTTCAGTTTCCTCATCTGTAGAATGGAAATGATAAATGAAATGAGAGAATCCATTCAAAGTGGTTAGCATGTTATAAGTGTTCAATAAATTCTTACTAATATTGGTATTATTGTTATCTGATTGACTTCTACTAGAGTACCTACTATTTGAAAAGTGTTGCAGTAGAGATCATGAAATGATAAAAGCATAAGGCACACTACCTGCCCACAAAATTCTAAGACAGTAAAATATAATTAAATACTGTTATACAAAAATATTAATAGTTTTAAATTATTCATTTTTAATTTATACTGCATATTATAGATATGCATTTATTAAACTTGAGAATTCTGTTATGTACTATTATCATCATTTTGCACATGAGGGAACTGAAGTCTAATTGATATGTGTAAGGAACTTTGCATAGGCCCAGGATCAGGGCTCCCATCTCCCCAGTCTGATCCTAACACCTGTGTGTTTGACCACTTCATTCTACTGGCTCTCAGACAATAAATATATGACAAGCACTTGCGATGTGTAAAGTACAGGTTATATAAATTGCAAATTTCTAAGATTTAAAATCTAGCAAGGAGGATAAAACACTTATGTACATATTGTATGACTTTTGATACCCGTGGAAGTGCTAAGGGTAATACTCAAAATACTGAAAGCAATGTTACAAAAAATCATAGGAAAGAGATATTTTTTTTTCTTCTGAGGAAGGAAAAGAATTGAGCAGGAGGAAAGGTCATGGAGGGCATAATAGAAAGTTAGCATTTAAATTGAAACAAAAAAGAACAAATCCAGAAGACAGCATAATCTCAAAACCTTTAGAGTGTTGTTATTACATAATGCAAAAACCTACAAACAAAATACAAGGTGAAATGGAAGATTTAAAATATCTTAGGGAATATTTTAATAATCTTCATGTAGAAATTAATAAGCCGAGCAGTCAAAAAGTTAGTATGATTTTGGATGTGAATAATACTATTAACAAGCTTTATTTGGAAGACGTTTATACAACCCTCCTCTCAACAAGTAGAGAACACATATTCTTAAGCAAACATATAGTATTTTTTAAATGACCATACACTGTACTAATTTCAAAGAGTTGTTGTCATGCTCTCTCTAAACATTACAATTAGATCAAAATTTTAAAATAAAATGATGATAAGGAAAATAAATAAAGAGGTAAGTCTCATATATTTGGAAATAAACCCCTGGGTTATTTAGGAGTAGTTTTGTTTCTTAAAGAGGAAATCAAAATCACCATGAAATATTTAAAATTAAAAGATATCCCCTTCCCTCCTTTCCCCCTCCCAGGAATTACTTCCTATAACTTACTTGAGACTTGCAGCATGGATAGGAGTTGGACAAGGTGAGATGCAAATGGCATTCAAAGCAGAGGAAAAGCAGACACTAGGAAATCACACTTCTTTTAGTGGAGCAAAATGGAATTCTGCTTGAACCAAGTAAAAATGGGGAGTAGAAGGAAATAATACCATAAAGGTAGATGGAGGCCAAAAAACTAGGTTCTTGAATAAAACTCAAAGTTATTAGCATGATATTCATGAATAAGTCTGGTGAGAGTTCAAGGACAAGGGGAGGGAGGTACCTTGGAAGTTTTCTACATAGATGTTGAAGTTGCGGAAATGAATAGGATTGCCAAGGTCAACTGTAGAGATGGGACAGAGAAGAAGAAGGCTTGAGTTATGGCAGTCATAGATGGGAAGAGGGAGAGAGAGAGTTTAGAAGAGAGAGAGAGATCAGTTCAACTTGAGATACCTAAGGATTGCTTCTAAGAGGAGGTGACATTTAACTAGGGGTTTGAGATGGGATTGGGGCAGGCAGAATATATTGGGTTGTCAGAAAAGTCATGACGCATTTTTGAAACGAAAAACATAGAAAAAATACATCATGACTTTTCTGACAATCCGATAAAGGAGGATGTTTTTAGCGAAGAGCATGACAAAAGCAAGGTATGAATCAGAAATTTGTGTTTGCATGTGCTAGGGACTCTACTAAAGTCTCTGTAGCTATTATCATTAGTGCATGTATGTATGCACAAGTATCTATGTAGAGTAGGCATTTGTACAAAGGGTAATAGACTAGTTTGGCTAAAACAAAGAGGGATGAAGGAAGAGAAGTTTGGAAAGGAATGCTAGGTCCAGATCGGGAATGAAATGCTAGTCTTAGGGATGTGGGCTATAACGATAGTTTCTGAGCAGGCATGTAGTGTCATTGGAACAATGCTCTAAGACAACTGTCTGGAAGCAGATGGAGGAAAGGTCACATGAAGATGGATGTTTAGAGTAAACAAGTGAAGTTAGCGAGGAGGCAAGAGGGATTGAGGGCATGGATTACAGTCTTCAGCAGGGGGAAGGGCAGCCAGTAAGAACTTGGGCTTCACACGAATGCTGACTTGAATACCAGCTCACCTTTGATCTTGAGCATGGCCCTAGAGCTCAGCTTCCTCATTGGAAATTGCTGCGCCTCTGATTCTCAATGCACTGTGTGGAGGATTGGGAATGATAATAGTTGTGGAATATTTATGTAACAGAGTCCCTGGCGCATAAGCGTGCCGTCAGTGGTAGCCATTATTGTTATTAGGGCATGGGAATGGAAGTCAAATGGAGTTGGCGAATGTGAGAGATTTTGTCGACTGATAATGAAAAGGATTCAATGTCAGGCTGGAGGTTAAGAGAGAGGACCCAGTTGAGGACTGAGCCTGCTGAGGCAGAGGTTTCTAGCCTGATGATTGAAAACTCAGTTGAGGCAATAACGGAAAGAACAAAGTCAGGAAGAAACCGACAGTGTCAGCTTTGGCCTTGTTCTGTTTCTTCAGATTTTCTTCAGGCAGATAAAGATGGGAGAGCTGGTGTTTTAGAAGAGCTCATGATGCAGGTCCTGGAGTCACAGAGGGAGATAAAGGAACAGAGGAGGTTCTGCTGCAGGTCGATAACAACACAATATTATCCGGGTTGAATTCAATCAAAGGATCCCACAAAAGTCAGTCTGCAGTGAAGCCCTCCTAATCGAATTCCCCAAGTGCTGTTTGATCTTTCTTTTCCACATTTCTAGTGGCCTCCTAGTATGAATTCTCCTCCTTTTCCTCTCTGAAGGGTTGTGGTCAACCTCTCTCCCCTTGAAACTGCTCTTGGATTTTATAACTATATATTAAAGTTGGTGTAATTAGAGATGGAATAAAAAAAAACAACAACAAAGGGTTACTATGCAGGAGAGAATCAGCTGACCCAGAGTTGCTCTCTGGTAAAGAGAAAAACATTTTTACAGAGCCTACTCCTTTAATTACATTTCATGTGACATTGTTTCCACCTAAATTATAGCAATTACATACCAAGAGTCCCCCTTTGAAATCACTTCATTAATGAGTAGGTGACCCTCTTTGTGTATGGAATTCTAATGAAGTATTTTATTTGTGAACCACCTCCCTCCCTCAAATTATCTACTTTTCTCCCCACAAGGTTTACTGAGGTCTGGATGGTGGATTAGAGAAGGTGTATTATTCAGGGCCCTAGTAAATCACAGTTGTTTGTGAAAACTCCAGCATAGTCCCAGATAACCAGGGGAAGTGAAACTGCTGCTACTTTTTCCCCGAGATTGTTTTGTCCTTCTAAACACCAAAGGACACACAACTCAACCATGTTCTTTGGCCCAGAAATAAGGGCAGATAAAGGTATTACCCCAATTTTGGAAGAAACGAATGATGTGATAGATTAATTCTATCTATTAATCAACCCAGAACTATTTATTGAGCATCTGTTATATAAAGGGAGTGTCAGTGGAGACAAAGATGAATGACTAGATAAATCCTCTGTGTATGGGGTCACCAGGAGATAGATAGCTTGTACGCCTGGAGGCAGGCATAGGGACTGAAAGAAAATAACTCATGGAAATTGTCTTGAAAGGGCCACATTATGTCTAGATTATTTGTGCATCCCATCCTTCGAGTATATATGTCACTGATTAAAAAATTGTCTCCTGCAAAAAAGCTTGAAAGATGAAGTTGTTCGCTCAAGGTTACCTAGCTAGCTAATTTAGTGGCAGATGAAGAGTAGGGAATGACAAGTCTTCTATTTCCTTGCCTAGTGCTTTTGCTATCATACCCAGACCACCTGTATGTTACAAGTTAAACAACAGCACAAAAGCGCAGGACAAGACCCTGTGACCAGAGCCACGTTTGCAGTGTAGACATTTAGCACCAGAGAGGAGCCGAGAGAGAGAGAGAGAGAGAGAGAGAGAGAGAGAGAAAGAGAAAGACAGACTCTTGGGTTTGTAGAGCTCAAGAAGAAGGTGACTCTTGAGTGGAGCCAAAAACTCTCAGGAAAAGAATCCAGGTGGCAAGGCAAAAAGATAAAAACTAGAAGTAATAATTTTTATTTATTTTTTTTCTAAAAATCCATATAATGAAAAATGGCTTAGGGAATTTATTTTGTCCTGTGCTTGGAAGCAACTTCTTCAGGGAAAATAAAGGGCAGGCTACCTGTTTCTAAACAGAAGCTCTCTCTCTCTCTCTCTCTCTCTCTCTCTCACACACACACACACACACACACACACACACACACACACACACACACACAGAAAGCCCCTATATATGAGGTTAGTGTGTACCTTGAAAAAAAGGATTTTGAACCAAACCTATGGAAAGCTCTTGTTGAGCAGATCTTGGGTGTGATTGCATGGAGTCCCAGTAGTAAGAATAATGGTGATGGTAATGAACATTTTTTGTCCATTAAAATTCTCAAGATTTTCACATACATTATCTTACATGATAGGGTTTTGATTATGTTGGTAAAAAATATACTTTGAGTTAAAAAGGGGGGCTACGAATGCATTTCTGAAGGAGGAGGTCAGAATAGCTTATCTTGGTAGTTGCAAGGAAATGGGACTGTGGGTGACAGTGGATTTGGCCATACTAGGAATTAGCTTCTTTTTGCCAAAGACTTGAAAGTGAAACCACCCTCTAGGATTGCCTTTTTCCATTGACACTCAATAAACAATTAGCCGTTTTTTGTCAAGCAACTACTGTCAAAAGGCTCTGTGGGGTACAAAGTGCAAGAATCCTTCTCAGCCTTAGGTTGACAAAAATTTGACTAACAGTACAAGAAAATTAAGAAAGTCTGAATAAGTTGTCTAGAGCAGTGCTTCTTAAGGGTGGTCCTGGCACCAGCCACATCAGCATCACCTGGGGACTTATTAAAATTACACATAGTCAGACACCTAAAACATACTATTCAGAAAGTCTAGGGGTGGGACAACCTATATTTAACACACCTTCTAGGTGATTCTGATGCAGGCAGTGGAAAAGCTTTAGTCTAGAGGTAACAGGACCATTTGAACTTCTGAGGAAAGAGAGCTCGATGTTGCTGGAACAGTCACAGAAAACTTTCTGGAAACAGTAGCACCTGATTTGGGAATCACATTATCCTTTTAGAGATATTCCATGTCTTTGGTTCCTCTGTGTACTACCCATCTTTTTGGTTTTCATATTCAGTTGATATGTGAACCACTTTGTTCCCCCAAAGCTACAACAAGTGGGATGAGTACACTGCACCTATTTTATTGATGATAATCTCCCTAACTTTAGAGAAACATTTCCACTGGATAAAAAATTTTTATCTCAAAAATTGATTTATTATTATTATTATTATTATTATTATTATTATTAATAGTAGTAGTAGTTAGAAGCAGTCTGGGTTTTCTCTTTTCCCAATCCAGAACTAAATGGACCTTGTCAATATTTATCACCCCAAAGTGATGGACATGGTTTCTGATGATGGTCGCCCTAATTTCTATGCTGGGTTCTCACTTCCACAGACCCTGTTGTGAAATTTAACATTTGTTCAAAGGGTAGTTATGAAAAGGAATGAGAAATGCTTGAATTTAAATGAGTCCTTATCTCATAGCCTGCTTAGTTTGCTGTGTTTCTGCCATTTTCTCAGCTTCCATGAACTCTAATCAGGAGAGCAATGAATGAATGCAACAGTGAACAGAATTAGGGAAGCTAGAGATGTTCAAATGAGAGTCCCTGTGTCAGAGTCAATTACACGCCACCAGAGGGGGCCCACAATGAACATTTTTCTTTCCAGAACTGATAATGAATGGAGAGATGGGGAGTACATTAATGTCTGAAACTTCTTAAGAGGTTTTCCCCACTTATCTTAGTTGGGGTCCAGTAAGAAAATGAGCAAAGCTCATAGTCCTAACATTAAGTGGTTAAAGTTTTACATCTGCCACAGGGAAGTGACCACATAGGAGAGAAAACTAGCATACTTCAAAGTAAAAAATATTAGTATATCCATTTACAGTTTGGGGGAAAAAAACCTGGGACGGAGTGTAAGAAAATCTGGGATAGAAGCCCAAGAAATATAGACAAAAGACATGCACCTGCCAAGACTGCAAAGAAGAAGACTCTGAATTAGTCTGCAAGTCCTGACTGGGCACCTATTTCTGTGTTTAGTCCTGAAATGAGCATAAATAGATATCCCAAAGGGTTGGGAACACCGGCAGCATGGACATCCTCAGAGGCTCAGTGTCAGGTAGGCCATGCTCCTGGGTGATGCTTGCATCTTTCTCAGCATCAGTCCTGAGAATGGTTAAGCCTGAGCTTGAAGTTCTATGCTTACTAACTCTCGAGCATTGCTTTTTGTCTCTAGGCAACTTTGTCTATTAGAAAGATCTCTCACATTTTGTACACTTTCACACTTTCATTCTATTCTATTCTATTCTATTCTATTCTATTCTATTCTATTATTTATTTTACTAAAGCGATCTCCCTAGAGTGCCCACTTACTGGTCTTTCCTCTCCTGCCCCTTCCTAAGCCATCTCCAGGTTAACTAGCTATAGTTTTTATGCCACTTCTTAGCTAGATAGGTGAAAAGTGGTCTCAAATCATATCAATTTTCTGTGGCTGCTCTAACAAATCACCACAAATTGGATGGCTGAAAGAACAAAAATGTATTCTCTCACAGTTCTGGAGGCCAGAGTTCAAGATCCAAGTGGCAGCACCCCTTCTCGTGCACGAGGGGAGAATTCTATGCCTATTCATCTTCTGGTGGCTCCAGGTGTTCCTTGGTGTGTGGCCTCATAAAGCCAATCTCTGCCTCTGTCTTTACATGGCTTTCTCCTTTCTGCATGTCTCTTTTCTTTGTAACTCTTATAAAGATGCTTGTCATTGGACTTAGGGCTCCCCCATGATAATCCGGGATGATTCCATCTAGAAATCCTTAACTTACTTACAAATCAAAGAACTTTTTCCAGATAAGGTCTCATTCACAGGTTTTACAGGGACTAGAACATGGTCTTGTCTCTTTGGGGAGCCACTATTCATTTCAGTACACCATCTTAATCACTTTTTTTTCCAGTGGTCCTTAAATTTTGGGAACCTTTGAAAACCCCTGGGTGGTGAACACACAATGTGTTATATAGATGATGTATAGCAGAATTGTGCACTTGAAACCTATGTAACTTTACTAACCATTGGTACCCCAATAAACTTTAATTTAAAAAAAGGAAAAAAAAATCTGGTAAATATATGTAATTTCTCCATAGATAAGTGCACATGCCAAAATGCATATTTTTATTTAAAATTGCAGGAGATTCAAATTCTACTATCACCACCAAAGCCAATATGTGTGCTATACATTAGGATACTCTATATCATTCTTGAGTGGTAACATCTAAAACTAACTACAGTTTTTCTTTGTGATCTAGTTAATGTATATAGAGTGGACCAAGATAGTGCCTCTTTTGCTCTAGGTAATATAAAAAATTCTGTATTAATTAATGCATTCTAAGACCACCTTAAATATTTTTCATCTCTCTGAAGTATATACTTAATATTAATTACATTGTATATGAAAATTCTTAAGCTGCCATTATTATTATTATTATTA
>NW_017732178.1:681288-682862 GCF_001890085.2 Hipposideros armiger | reverse complement strand
CATGCCATCCGAGTGGAGTACGGATGATCAATCTATTTTTCTAGAAACAATTGATTATTCATATTTATAGGGCTATCAACTGCTGGGCTTTGAAAAGGTCAGTATTGATTATCTAAGTCACGCAGATGCTGTGCTTCTTTTCTAGCCATAAATATGAGTTGCTTTTATGAGACTCCTGTGATTTTTCAGGGAAGGGGGAAAGAGGGTGGTAGTCATGTGAATTAAGCAATGAGGATTTCAACTAAAACACTCTTAGACTCAGTCAGAAGTTTGGAATTAGCAGGTTCACGCTTTAGATTGGGTAACCCACCCCTCCCCCCAATATACAGACACATGATCTACTTTACAGATGAGGAAACTGAGTCCCTGTTAGTGGGCATCAGTGACCAAAATACCAGTGCTTGTAATTAAGGCGCAAAAAGGCTGTATGTCAAAATATGAACAACAGCTCTATCTGGGTGTAGGGTTTTGGACCATTGGGTAAATGTTTTTCCTTCTCCATACTTTTCTATATTGTAAATATTTCCTGTAAAGCTCATATATTACTTTTGCAATAAAAAGAAAAGATTTTAAACCCACTGTGAAAGCCAAGCCATTTGGCTGGGGTTATGTGGACAGTGGACTTTCTCCTCAATGAGGTTCCAAGAACTTACTTAGGAAGAACCAGTGAAGTCCAGACTGCCGTTCGCCATGCAGTCCTCTGTCCTCCCAGTCTTGGTGCATTTATGACTATGAGGCTGTCTCTGCTTGCCTTTCCTATGTCTTCCCTGAACATTCAGAGTTTTTGGCCACTTCAGCCTCCGTTCTGAATGGCAGTTGGTGAAAGTGGACTACAAATCTATCTTCAGCCGGCGCTGCACCAAGGAAGATTATCAGACCTGGCACCTGCTCAATCAGGTAACCACATGGTATGGTGGGGAGTATTGGCTCCTAGGAGAGGAGCTACTGCAAGCCCTGGTTAGTCATGCTTGGGCCTCGCTATGTGGAAGAGGAAGGTAGTGGGCTATCTGAGGATAATGATGGATTTTGGGGAAGGGTTGAAACCCACACACCCAGGTCCAGTAGATGGTATTTGGGACCATTTTGCATCATGGTATCCTGATCTATTTATTGAAGTCACTGAGAACAGGGGAAGAGGTGACAATGATAACCTGGGGTTTTAGCTCTATTCATGGAGAAATAAGCCCAGATAGCTAGGAGACCCTCAGATGGTTCGATCATATTACCTTCCCATGGGAAGCGTGAGAACATTTCTCAGGCCATCCTGAAGTAAGGGGCCTAAGAACACGGGGAAGAGAGCCACTGAGAAAGGGTGAGGGGTAGGGGTTAGGGCCTCTACAATGGCAGATATTTATTGGTACACAGTATAGTCAGGCTTCTGTGTTCTTCAGAACCATGGGGGCCTTGTAATTTGTACCAACTTCTGCTCTTTTTGCCCTTGACTAGGAATAAAGACTTGGGCATGGTTGTTTATTACAGAGAGGCAGCTTTTGGGTCAACTTCAGTTTTACTCTGAAGATGATATGAAAAGTATGTGTATGCCAGAAGTGGGATCCTTTCCACTAGAATTTCTG
>NW_017732178.1:670845-675083 GCF_001890085.2 Hipposideros armiger | reverse complement strand
CTAGAAATGGACAAGTTTTCCCCTAAACTTTTAAGAGTTTTAAACCCTTTTAAGAAAGACGCAGAGGTAACATTTCTTGAAGGAAACTGTTTGAGTGTTTGCAGAAGCTGTGGCAGCATATTTCCCTGAGGCAATTCAAAGTTCCTGGTACATTCTCTCCAAACTTCATAATTCAACAGAAAAACGCCTTTCCCCAGGCAGCTGGAACAGCAGCTGAAACTGCTTGTTTGTCTAAATCATGCAAACTCCAGAGCTGAGAGGGAGGTTGGGCTGTATGAAAGAAACGAATATACATTCAGCGGAAGTTAATGAAGGAGTCCACAGCTTAGGGGCAACCAGTGATATTTCCATTAATGTTATTAAATATTAATGAGGTGCCTTTTCTCTTTGGGGCAAAGCGGCATGTTTGATGCCCCATTTTTAATTACTGTATCGTTAACAGGTAGCGGAGCTGAACAGCACTGCTAACGATGGTTGCATTTAGCGAAGAGCATCAAGGCATTTTTCTCCCTCCCAAAGCTGCTTAGGAGAGCACCCTTCCTTCAGAGATTACTAAATTTTGTAAGGCTAGCAGGACATTCAACAGATTTATCTCATAAAGAAACTGGGGAATTTTCTAGAAGCAGTGCAGATACACCACAACCTAAATGTTTCTACAGATAGACAGTGCTTAGAAATCAGGTATTCAGTGGTGTGATGGTAAAGATTTAACTACCCGTTCTCTGGGAGCAAACAACTAAATAAATAAGCCCCAATGAGCAGCATTTGCTGATTGCTATAAATATTCCCACCATGGCCGATTTCAGGCTACCGACATGACATCAGTGAATGCAGAGTTGCAAAGAGATGTGCAGTAATGGCACAACATTGTATAGTATTATATACAATATACAACATTGTATAGTGTACAGATGCAAAGATTAAATAACCTCAAGAGCAGAAAGAATATGATACTATGTAATAACATTTTATACACTAGATATTATTAGATATAAAAATATGTAGTAAAATAGTGAGGNTTTTAGGTTCACTTTATGCTTCAGAAGAAATAGGATTCCCAAGTTTAGTTATCGTAAAATTAAAACTCACCCTCAAATGACCTAGCTTAACTGATATTGATGAAGTTTAATATAAAAGCTTCCATTAACTCTAAAACAGTTACAAATGAAGTAGTTTTGACCATTTGTACTGGAATTGTAATAGGTGTTGTGGTATTCAAGAAGATGTCATAGAATTTTGGAGGAGTTATATAAGGTATTGTATGTTTGTGTTTCTATAGCCCACCATACCTCGTATTAAAAAGAAGATAGAAGAACCACTTGAATCTGATGTAGGAAAAACAGGCACACCAGGCTGGGTGCTAAGTTACTGGTCATAATCTGAGAACAACGGCAAAAAAAAAATCAAGTGGCCTAAAAAGTATTTTTATCCTGCCTTTAAGTATGGAATTGGCCATTTGATTTCTGAAATTTCCAGGAGGTTTACAGTGATTTTTGTGGACAATGGGATTGAGGATTTAAAATGGTCTGTTTTTAAGTCAACTTCAATAAGCATAGTTATCAGTTAAAAAATATAGTTTTTCAATCAAAAATAGTTTTTCTTTAATGCTCGTGCTGGAAAATAGTGTATAGCCTGTGTCTTTCTCGATGGCCCTTCCTCCCAGGAAGTATTATTAGCTAAGGAATCAGAAACTCTCAGCTCAGTTAGTATAAGAAATTATCATGCATATTTTGCTTAGTTGTTTGTGTAAGCCATATCAGGTCATAGCCATTTGAATGGTCCAGGCAGCTTTTAGGTTTCAGAGAGAGTAGGGAGAGTGCGTAGCCTAGTTTAATCAGATTGGGTTTGGGGGAAGTTTTGCAGACTGGAGAGGATGATAAAATATCTTGATGTTGGTGGAAAAGTTAAGGTGTGCAGCCTGGATTAACAAAAGTGGGGTATTATGTACCTGTATCCCTCCTCTGCTTTAAGAAGGAAATGTTATGGGTTCTCAGAAGTGTTTATTTGTGGAACACCATCACCTTTCACAATTTTCACCCTTCCATCCAGAGCAGGTGTTAGTCATGGATGAATTTTGCATAAATAATTATGTTTCTACTCAATAGCCTTGTAAACCTCCTAGCCTGATGCTCACTCTAGGGAGGCATTTTGCAGCAACCTTCGCCATGGCACTGGTGAGGAGCCAGGAATAAATCTTCCCTAAGAATTAAGTTTGTCAGAGACCAGTGGATAGTCAGAAAAGGTAACAGAAAGGGCTTGCCTTAAAGTTATATGAGGGCTCCTAGGAATGAGTTGCCTTCTGGGACACTTGTNTGTGTGTGTGTGTGTGTGTGTGTGTGTGTGTGTGTGTGTGTGTGTGTGTGTGGTAGTAAGAGAGCAGCCTTTGTATCCTTTAAACTCCAGAATGGTCACTGGGAATGAGACTGCTACGTAGAGTGACCAAAAGAGAATGAAAAGCCTAATGCTTCTTGTTGGGGAGCTAGTTTATTTCACCTTCTCTGTGTTTTTTCTGCCTCTCTTACTACGGATTTTCTTTCTAAGGGGGAGCCTTGTGTCATGGGAGAAAGGAAAATATTCAAGAAACGCAAGCCAGGAGCTCAGTGTGCCCTGGGCCGAGACTCCTCAGGGACGGTGGTCTCAGAACCCTGTGTCTGTGCTGACTGGGACTTTGAGTGGTAAGTCTCTTGGCATCTCATTGCCAATTCCAACCAGACGCGCACCTGTCTGGGGTGTGAGGTTGAAGATGGAGTTAGGGGAGGAGCTCCTGGCCCCACTTCCTCAGCCAGATGGGAAGTCTGCATCAGTGGAGGAGGGACAGAAGGAGATATTTTCACTGGGAAGACCATTGTTCTATCAGAGCACTTCCAAGGGCACTTCTTCTCATCTTCAGTTAGAACTGTATAGAAAGTACCAAAGAGGTTGGGCTGGGCATTGACAAAGTTCAGAAAGCTGCTGCCTTGGACAGTAATCTCCAGACAAGTTCGTTCAAATTGTGCTCTTCTGTTGAAACTCTCATCATCATTTCCTTTTTTGTCCCCTCTAATGGCAGCCACAAAGAACAAAGTGAAATCTCACCTATTAGCCAATGAGTCACAAATTTGCAAATATTTACCTCCAGCCCTGACCTCCTTCTCCTGTAGCACAGAGACATTTGTGTTCATCTAACTAGTCAGCATTCATCTCCCCTTGAATTGCTCATAGGGATTTCAAACTTAATATGGCCAAAGCAGAGCTCGTCTTGAATCACCACTGTTGGAAGCAATTGTTTTATTCTTCTTGAGTCCCCACCCCAGTTCAGACATCCATTCAGTTACTTAAGTCAAAATCCCAGGGGAGCTTGATTTTTCCCTTTCCCTCCCCCTCAGCTCCAAGCCATCTGCAAGTCTGTGCAAGTTTTTATCACCAAAAGACATTCTTACTCAAAGCACATTTACCCATGTCTAGCGTTGTCTAGATCCCTCCAGCAGTCTACTAACTCTCTAATTCTACCCTTGTCTCCCTAAAATCTATCCTCACAGCAACCAAAATTATATTTTAAAAACCCAAATTGAGTCTTATGATGCCTAAGTTTAAAACACTCCAATGGCTTTTCCTCTCCCTTAAAATATAAGCCAATCTTTTCACCTTGGCTTGCTTCATTGTAGGTGATTGGGCCTGCTGCTACCATTGGCCTTAATTTCTTACTATTCTTCCCTTGTTCACCATTTTGCAGCCGTACTACCACCTCTTATACCTTAATTAATCCAGCTCATTCCGAGCAGAGGAAATAGCATGTGCTAGGATTTCTTCCAAATCTCAGCATGGCTGGCACCTTTGGATCACTCAAGTCTCAGTTAAAAATATCAGCTCCTAAGCAATACCTTCTGAGACCATCTAATCTCCCCTACACCCTGGCACTCTCTAGAACATTAGCCTGTTTTATTGTCTTCTAAGTATTATTCACCATATGGAGTGATCATGTTTTTCGACTGCTTTCTTATCACCTATCTTTCCCCAGTAAAACGTAAGTGCTGTGAGTGCAGGAGTTTTAGACTGTCTGTTTTGTTGCACCCTCAGCACCTGGCCAATTGTAAGCATTAAATATTTGTACCACGTTTCTGAATGTCATTCCTTTGAGGAGAGTAAAACACTTTCCAAGTTCTGGGAATGGGTGCCTATCACTCTGATCCCAGCTGGATAAATTCTTCCTCTGCATCACAATCCAAAGTTGAAGTTCAGTTTAGATGTCTTCATAAGTC
>NW_017732178.1:665788-667440 GCF_001890085.2 Hipposideros armiger | reverse complement strand
CATTCAACCCTTAGTATACTGCATATAGAGCCCAATCACACAAGTTTTTTCTATAGAGTAGGCATTGTGGAAAACTGAAAGATATGTAAACTGGAGTTATTGAACTCAAAGAAGGCCTAACAGCAAATATAATCAGATGCTGAATTTTATCACCCAGATCTATGCTTGTCCAGTTATAGTAGCTACTAGTCACATGTGATTATTTGCATTAATCTTAAATAAAATTAAACATTTAGTTCTTCATTTGCCCTAGCCATGTTTCAAGTGTTCGGTTGTCCCGTGTGACTAGCAGCTACCATATTGTAGAGCACAGATATAAAACATTTCCATTATCACAGAAAATTATATCAGACAGCCCTAGTAAGTGCTACAAAGGGTCGGAACAAACAGCACTGAGCACTGAGGACTGTGATGAGTAATGGTCGAAAGGCTTCCTGTTGGAGGTGGTGATGGCGCTGTGTAGACTTGCTGCTGAGTAAGGACAAGGAAAACAGGTAGCGCTTCAGGGAAAGCAGATATATGAGTCAAGGGATAAGGCCAAATAGGGTTAGAATAGAAGAAATACTTGAGGGAAGATTGTTGGGTCTTCCAAATAATTTCTGAAGTGGTTTGCATATAATTGTCTTTCTCTGAGGCTGTATTTAGGCTTATGCCTTAGCTAAATGATGAGCTTATTACTTCATTGTTTTTGTTGTGGTTGCTTCTGTTTGTTGAGTGTTCACTCTGTGCCTACAAAAAAAAACAAAAAACAAAAAAAACACCTCTCTTCGCTTGATCCCAAACCTGGCATGCTGTGCTGTCTCCTGAAATAGAACAGGGGCACCTGTGGGACACTGATCCTGGAATCCCAACTGCCAAATGGGAGAATGGAGGAACTGGGGGTCACTGGGGCTACAATGGAGCTGTGCATAGTCTGAGGGTAGCACAGGGCCAGCAGAGACCATGACTTCTTGGCTGACTCCAAGAGTCTCAGAATGTCATTCCTGGGGACCAGAGGGCCATCCCTACTGATGATGAAATGGACGACCCTTGCGACTGTATTAATGCTGAACCGGGGTCAAGAGTCTCAATTATCACCTTCATTTATCATTGTCAGTTATTTTTTATTTATTTATTTTTTTAGCTGAGCCATCCTGCCACCTGTTGCCAGCTCAGCGGCAGCTCAGCTCGGGCTGGTCATTGAACCGGCGACCCTGTTGCTCAGAGCTCGCACTCTTGAGTGCGCTCTTAACCAACTGAGCCACTCTGCCGGCCCTTTGCACATTCTTTAACAAGTAAATTCTCATTTTGCTCCTCCTTTTCAATCAACCAACTGAGGGGATTGGACCCTAGGAATACAAGTGTCCCTTCCTGTCCTGACATGCAGGGGACTTTTGATTTCTGAAGCTGACCTGTCTATTCCTTCTTTAGATCGTCCAAGGCTTCTCCCTGGATCCCTGGATGGGATTTGTACATACAGGTTTCTAGAAATGGACAAGTTTTCCCCTAAACTTTTAAGAGTTTTAAACCCTTTTAAGAAAGACGCAGAGGTAACATTTCTTGAAGGAAACTGTTTGAGTGTTTGCAGAAGCTGTGGCAGCATATTTCCCTGAGGCAATTCAAAGTTCCTGGTACATTCTCTCCAAACTTCATAATTCAACAGAAAAACGCCT
>NW_017732178.1:641306-664088 GCF_001890085.2 Hipposideros armiger | reverse complement strand
GATGGTCTCACCTGACCTAGATATTGAGGAAGGACATGTAGGAAACCACCAAATACAGAAGGCAATAGAGTGCTCCACACCCAGGGCAAACGCATACAAAGGCAAAGAGGGTTGAAAAGTTGGCCTGGAGTGTGCAGATGTGAGTTTGGTGTGGAGGAAGATGGTGGGAAGGGAGGGTGGAGTCATGCTGGGAAGATAATTTATACAATGTCATTAGTCACTTGGTACATCTTTAGTATATACTGCTTCATACTATATTATCCTGTTCTTTCATTGTATCCCTGTCTTCAAAAGACTGAAAACCCCTTGAGGATAGGGGTTGTTGTACTTCTCTCACAGGACAGGGCACATATTGAGTGATACAGAAATGTGGAACTAAACTATCATTCCTACCTCCCTTTCAGTCCTACCCTAGTTACACACCTAGACAACTGGCCTCTGATTTTGCTGGACTTTCATTAAATCTTGGCCCAAAGAATATGGGAGCAGAGAAACACGGAGGAGTGGGTTCAGAGAGAATGATTTCCTTTGCCGTTTTATGTTTCATTAACACTTCGTGGATCGATATTCAAATGTCCAGATTGCTCTGCACAGTCTGTGGGTTTCAGGAAACCCTTGGATGCTTAACTGAGAAGCATAAATCCTCCTGCCAAGCGAAGGCACCCTCAGTGACCTCTGGTTGGTTACAGAGCAGTAATACTTTATTGCTTCTTTTTCTACCTTGACAGTTACATACCTGGGAGCCTATGAAGCTCCAAGTAGTAAGGAAACATCATTTAGATTTCAGATGGGGCTGTTATCTCCTACCCTAGTTTGTTAGTATCTCATTTTGTAATGGAGCAGAAAAGGAGACGGGAACCTGACTTTCTGTCCTCATTTTATTATGGGTAGGCTTTCATGAAACCATGGAAAAGAGCTACAGTTTAGGGTTTGTCTTGTTTTGTTTTGTTAGTTTAGGGAAACAGGGGACCTGAGTTATATGTAGTTGGGAGAAGTTAGAATGACTATATATGTGTATACTTGAATGCAACTGTATCTATGTATTTGAGAGAAAATTTGCAGGAAATAGGAAAATAAAATCAGTGAAACCAATTTTCAGTAACACATGTGGAATCTTAACACAGAGATGAATCTTGACCTTTAAAGTCATTTTCTTGGTTGTCATCTACTTATTTCAGTAATTTCACTGTGATCCAAAATATAATTTTAAGCTTATAGCCTCCATCACACCCACCCCAAGCCAGTGAGCCTGCTGCATTATATATATGCATACCTTTTTTAACCCACAATCTCCATTTGCTAATCCAGTATTTCTTTTATAGACTGGACTGTAAAATGACTTGGAATTATTTCTAAACCTAAAAGTAAATTCTCAAAGTATGAAGTTTTGCCCTCACTGGGAATATTTTAAAGATTGTGTTGCAGCCCTTTGGATGGCTTTCGGGATGTGTTTGTGTGTGTGTGTGTGTGTGTGTGTGTGTGTGTGTGTGTGTGTGTGTGTGTATTTTAGCATTTGTGCATCTGTACCACTTTGCAATATTCACTTTCCGGACAGTGACTATGGCTATGAGAGACACGGAGAGAGCCAGTGTGTCCCAGCTTTCTGGTACAATCCAGCATCCCCATCAAAGGACTGCAGCCTTGGTCAAAGCTACCTTAACAGCACTGGGTAAGTAAAATACCTGAAGGAACTCTACTCACTGTTTTTCTGTTTCCCTTAATTGGGATTAAAGGGAGCATTACTATTGAAGTAGGTTGGAATATATTGGGTTGTCGGAAAAGTCATGACACATTTTTGCAACAAAAAATATAGAAAAAAATACGTCATGACTTTTCCAACAACCCACTAGATACAGTTTGTTATTGTGTGATTTCTAAGGAAAACTGAGGCTCTCTTTAGCTGAGAGTAGCCTTTTTAGGAACATCAGAATATGTTTCTGATTACCCATTTTCAATAATTTTTGCCATTTGACAGACCATGGCTATTGTTTTGGCCTTCTCTTCTGTAAAGAGATGCCTCCTTATTTCTTGGGTCCTAAGGGAAATAAATTAACACAAATGGTATGTAGATATTACAATGTTCTCTAATGGTAGGTGAACTGAAGCTCTCATAGACTGATCCTGAAAACTTAAAATGAAAATTCAAAAGCCCCATCCTAGGAATTCCTAGATTAAGAAGGTCAAGTCCCACTTTCTGTAATTGTCAAATTATGTGTATGACTCTCTCATTGTTCACTTATTAGTTATTCAGATGCTTGAAAAAATTTTCTTTGACATTTGTTGCCTTCCCATTTCCTTGGCCACTTCCTTGGCCCAGACAGATTTGGAAAGGGGATGGGGGGCATCTAAGACATCACTTTAATTTTTTTAAAATTAAAGTTTATTGGGGTGACAATTGTTAGTAAAGTTGCATAGGAGAAGATTTTTGCAAACAACACTTACCATAAGTGGCTAATATCCAAAATATATAAGGAACTCATACAACTCAACAACAAAAAAACAATCCAATTAAAAGATGAGCAGAAGACCTGAATAGACATTTCTCCAAAGAGGACATATAAATGACCAATAGACATATGAAAAAATGCTCAACATCAGAGAAATGCAAATAAAAACCACAGTGAGATATCACGTCATACCAGTTAGAATAGCTATCATCAACAAGACACATAATAACAAGTGTTAGAGAGGCTGTGGAGAAAAAGGAACCCTCATACACTGTTGGTGGGAATTGGCGCAGTCGCTATGGAAGTCAGTGTGAAGGTTCCTCAAAAAATTAAGAATAGAATTACCATATGACCCAGCAATCCCTCTCTTGGGCATCTACCCAAAAATTCTGAAAACATTTATCTGTAAAGATATATGTGCTCCGATGTTCATGGTAGCTTTATTTATGGTGGCCAAGACATGGAAACAACCGAAGTGTCCTTCGATAGATGATTGGATAAAGAAGATTATATATATATATATACTTATATATATATATATATGTATATATATATATATACACAATGGAATACTATTCTGCCTCAAGAAAAGATGAAATAGTGCCATTTGTGGCATCACTTCAAATTTTAATGTGCTATGATTTACCTGGGGATCATGTTAAAATGCAGCTTCTGATTTGCGATATCTGGGTGGTACTGAGGTTCTTCATTTCTAACAAGCTGCCACATGAAATCAACATTGCTGGTTCCAGGACTCTGAGTAGCCAGGGACTAAAGTGTGCTGGCTCCAGTCTCACCTCCAATGCATCATCTGCAATTCACACAATATGCCATTGCGTGGCATTTCAACATATAACATTAACCACATTTTAAATGCTCAATAGGCACAGGTGGGAAATGGCTAGCATGTTTGGCAGCACAGCTCTCCACCCATTATGAGCTCAGTTGGTAATTAAAAATAATGTATATTTACAAGAGGATATACTGTAATTCCATCTGAGACAATAACACATGACATTTGCTCAACATCCTCCTGAGATCTCTAGATGGAAAGCACACCTAGTAGATCAGCAGTGTGGTGGGGGGAGGGGACATGAGAAATATCAGGTATAGTGGAAGACCAATGCCACACGTAAAGAATCTGGTTTCATGTGCTTTCAAGACCACCAGAAGAAGGCAACATGGATGGGCTAGTAAATTAATCCTGATATAAAGGGTGAAAGAAGAAGAAGTAGAAGAAGAAGAAGATGATGAAGCTGGTGCTGATAATGATGATGGTGGTTGCGATAGTGGTGGTGCATTGAGTTTATGTGGTTTTACCAGAATGTTGATTTTATGCAGCCTTACAGATAGTGCTGTGCCTAGAAATAATGTCCATCACGTAGGTCAGGGCTGTGGGCAAGCTCTTGGCTTAGCTTCACATGCTGGGGTCGGTGGTCAAGCGAGGTGATGTACACAAAGATGCCCTTGTTCTGGAAGGTCACAGCACCTTGTGGGAGGTTTCCCCACGCTGATTTCTTCCCTGAGGTAATTTTACCTCAGCTGGGTTGCACAGGAGTTTCAAACTTGTGCTTCTGATCTGGCATTTGTGTTGAGTAGGAAATGAAACATTAACACAGAGAGAAAATAGGCCATAAAGTATCCCCGTGGCTCCAGAGTCAGGACTGTTAGGTACTAGGTATTGAATGATGTCCTGGGAATGGAGGGAAGAGAGAAAGAGACTTCTTGATAAATTAGAGTTAGAAGTCTCATCTTCTGGCTGCTTTCTGGCACAGAGAAAGCTGGGGATGGCCTCCCCAACTAGAAATAAGACTCCCTCAGAGAGAAGCACCTGCTTTCCTTGCTCCCCGAGTCCGTGGGTCTGCCTCCTCCCATCTTGTATGTGAGTCAGACATTGATTTTTCTTGGCTGGTTTAGACACTGATGCGATCCGTGGCTCACCAGGTAGGATCAATAATAATGTTTAAAGAGCTACTCTTCCTGAGGTGCAGGATAGCGGTTCCTCAGCATTTGTTTAGCTCCCTAAATGGCTGTCTTCTTTGAGACTCAGTTTTTAGGAGCAGCTGTGTGAAGTATCTGTGCTGCTCCTGCTCCCTTGCCCTGTCTTCCTAACACACGCACGTACGGCACAAACCACACGACCTGCACCACTGACAATGGTCAACACTCCTTAGGTACCGGCGGATTGTGTCCAACAACTGCACAGACGGGCTGAGGGAGAAGTACACCGCAAAGGCCCAGATGTGCCCTGGAAAAGCCCCTCGGGGCCTCCACGTGGTGACAACCGACGGACGCCTGGTGGCAGAGCAGGGGCACAATGCGACCTTTATCATTCTCATGGAGGAGGTAGGTGCTGGCTTGGGTCTTTGAGGTCAGAACTCACAAGCAGGTCATTCCCTGTTCTCTTGGAGGGAAGAAAAAAATATGGTGTATTCGGGTCCCTGCCCCAAAGTCAATGTTGAGAAGCTGAGACTTCTGGGAGAACATAGAAGGAGGGAAAGAGGGTTTGGGGTGTTGAGAGACCTTCTTTCTTTCATCCCATGACACAGACTCAGACTCAGTCTGCAGCTGGGCCCACTTGTCTCTGGCAGAACAGATCTAGATATATTCTTTGAGGTTTCCCTTTAGGCTCTGCTTTGTTGAAGGAATGTTTATCACCATAAGACCATATACTTTGAACTTTGCCAGAAGAAGTGAAATGCAAATTTTATCTATTGCTTTCAGGAGCCTGTTTTGCTTTATTCTAACCTTTAACCCCACTGATTAAAAAGCCCACAAGGCTTTCAAAGGGTCTTGAAACTATGAGTGTGCAGACGGGGGAGATTATTGAAATCCTTTTGACTTATCTTTACGAAGACTGTCTTATTAGTTGCTTTTCCATGAGCTAGCTGCTCCATTAGTTCACGTTTTAGTGCCTTCTGTACCTGGGCAATAAAATCAGACTGTATTCATTTATTCATTCCAGGATGGAAATAGCTCTGCTGTATGCCTCTTGCTCCCTATATGAGCTGTTTCATCTTTTACCAAAATCAGAGGGGTTTTCAGGCACTCCTTGCTGATGCTGTGGGACAAGAAGGTTTGCCTGATTTACAGAGCCCTCAAATTTATATGCAGATTATTCTGTGCTCTTCCGAGTTTGGAAAGATACCAAAGCCAATCAGGAGATTTTTCCCCAAGGGTGAATATTTTAGAAACCTTTAAAGCCAGGCCCATATTATACAGGATGGTGAAAGTTCCTTATCCTGGGGTGACAGATTCTTCAGCCTTCACCTACACTGGGCACTTGAATTAAAAAAAAAAAAAAAAAAACTTTCAGATTCAGAAAAGGTCATTATCACATTTCCACTAGGGAGTTTCCAGGACCAGCGTTATGAAAACCTTCTCTTGAATGGATATGAAGAGCCATGATCTTATCCATTTGAATTGCCTCCAGTTCATTTCCACTTTAATTTATATTCATAAACTCAAAGGTAGTTGACATTGTATGTGGGGCAAGGGAGCAGCTATCAATATTTCACTCACACCCGGGTTGCCATGGAGGAAGAGACAGAAAGCGAAACTATGATCGATGCACATTCACTGGGCAGAAGGATTGGCTCATGATTCCAAAATGATGTATTTCTCTTTTCAATCCATCAACCATCTTTGTATATAAACAGAGTGAGCTGATTCTTCTTTTTCACCTGGTATCCTTATTTTGTGACCAGGTTCAATTGCATTTATCCAAAGTGTTGGTTCATCATAGTGAGGGGGGAAGGGCAAAGAAGGATGGGGTTCAGTATTGGCCCTTAAGAAGCTGAGTATTGGCTTGGGGTGGTAACATGCACTCACCTGAACCATTGATATCACATTACCAGGTCTCTTGGCCTTCTAAGAGGAAGAGGTCAGAAAAAACTTCAGGGAAGAGGGGACTTAGGTAGGTTTACAGAAATCCAAGGTCAACAGAGCACTGAGATGTAATCTTGGCTGGTATGCAGTGTTCACCTGTAGAATGGGAATAATCACCCTACCCTGCAGAGTTATTCTGAAGATGGTATTATATAATGTGTTAAATGATTAGCATAATTCTTGGAATATAACAATAAATACTACAAAATAAAAACAATTATAATTATAGTACGGTGATTGAGGATATTAGTATTAAAAACCAGACTGCCTAGGTTCAAAACTTGGCTCTCGTACTACTAGCTGCAAGACTTTGGCCTAATTACTTTACTTTTGTCCCCATTTGTAAAATGGTGACAGTAATATTTTCTACATTATAGAGCTGTGAGGAAGTTAAATGCTTGGAACAGAAATTTCAGAAACGATGAGTGTAAGCTCTTATTATTATTGCTATTGTTATTATTATGACACAAGAGAGGAATAATTAAACCATACATGAGAGAACCAGGGGAGCCCGGGGCTTTCCCACTTAGAGTTTCATAGAGTCTCTACCTTCCCCTTTACTGCCAGTGTGACATCAACTGAGTCTGCCCAGGTTTGGGAATACAGGGACAATAGGTCTGTCGTGCCTGGCCATGGTGCCCAGTGGATATTAGACAGGAGTCTGATGATTGTTTTGAGGATGTTTTAGCCCCCTGGGAGAGACTTTGGTCCTCAGAGGGTGATGCTGGAGGCACAGGACGAAGCATCAGACAGGAGTCAAGCTGAACCATGCGAATGGGCTCAGGCCAACTGTTCTTCCCTTTTGCAGGGTGATCTCCAAAGGACAAACATCCAGCTTGACTTTGGCGATGGTATTGCTGTGTCCTACGCTAACTTCAGCCCCATTGAGGATGGCATCAAACATGTGTACAAGAGTGCAGGAATCTTCCAGGTGATGGCTTATGCGGAGAACAACCTGGGCTCAGACACAGCTGTCCTCTTCCTGCATGTGGTTTGTAAGTAGCAGGAGCTATCCCTTTTCTTATGTTCCTCCCAGTTGACAACTCCCTCTGTCCAGACTTCCTGGAATTTAGAGCTGAGACTGGACTTGGTGTGACCACTACCCTAGATGAGGACCCAAATCAAAAGATTGAGATGCGTGCTCATCTGTATTTCTGAGTTTCATGATACTGAAGTAGATTGATTATTTTGAAAGTTTGGATAACACATTACCACCTGGCCCCTTTTTGTCAGCTCCATTCTGTTCAGATGCAAGTGTGCACATGCAGACACACATTGAGGTGAAAATCCCTTCCCTTTGTTGTCTCTGTTGGAAGAGCCAAAGAATGATTAAAGAAATACATGTTTAGATATTTTTAAATGTAGAACTGAACACACAAGAGATCTTAATTCTTACATCTAAGGGTACTGCAAGTCGATTTGCATTGCAAACAATTCTAAGAACTCGCCAAAATGTTTTGGCTGTCCTAGAATGTATTTCATTGCTATTGGCTATTGCTTTGCACAAAGCAAAGCAACAGCTGAAGTTCTGAATATTTTGTTTGTACTGGATGCATTTTGTGTATTTACTATTCTGGGACTTGACACTCATGTAAATTGAAACTTAATTATGGTTTTAGAACGTTGAGTCAGGGAGATGGTGTTATGGGGCTGGTATTGGTTTCCTAAACCTCTGTCAGTGAGACTCATGTGTCTAAGGACTTCTGTGGTTCGTACTTAAATACCCCACAGTGTTATTTTTTGGATAATATGCTATGGAGTATATGGTAAAAATTGTATGTTTTAAGAGAGTCTAAGGGGATACAAGGAGCACCTTTCCTATTAATAACTCAGTGATGATATAAACTGTACCTTATAAACAATCCACATTTAAGAAGTCCCTGGCAAACAGTAATCTAGCTAGTGTCCAAACATTCCAGTCACAACAGTAGCACAAGGACCAACAGTGATAGGGGAAGTACATAGGAGGAGACCTGGATTATAGATCTGTTATATTCCTATGGTTGCCAGGCTATGTGGCTGTGAGGTAAGTTATTTCATCACTCAGTCTTCTGAACTCCAATTTTAAAATGGCTTAATTCTAACTGGTACCCTGCCTCACATGGCTCTTGTAACAGTAAATAGGAAACATAAATGAAGCACCTAATCATTCACTAATTTATTTAACATATATTTGCTGAGTTCTTTTTTTTTTTTTCCTTTTTATTAAAGCTTATTGGGACAACATGAATGGATCTTGAGATTATTATGCTAAGCAAAATAAGTCAGACAGAAAAAGTCGAGAACCGTATGATTTCACTGATATGTTGAGTTCTTAATATATGCAAGGCACTCTGCTAGGCGCTGGGGAGGCAACAATACAGATATAGCCCTACCCTTGCAGAGTTTACATTCTGGTGGAGAAGGTGGGCTGCTGTTAGAAATGGGCCATCGATGGCCCAGGTGGTGATCATCACACCCCACCAACTCTAATCGTTCTGGGCCAGAAGCAGCACCAGGTGGGTGGTGCACAGGGTGTTCATGTGCCCAGGGTTCAGAGCAAGGGGGCGGGGGGAAGTCTGTGAGGATCAAATTAGATTATTTATGTGTGTCAGGGACCCCGAATATCACCCCAGGCATGGTAACTCTCTAGAAAGACTCACAGGACTCAGTCTATAGTTGGATTCATGACTATAATTTATTACAGAGAAAGGAAACAGAGCAAGATCACCCAAGGTAGAAGGTCGGTGGAGCAAAGTCTGGAGGAAGCCAGGCACAAGCTTCCAAGTCTTCTCCTTGTGGAGTCACACAGCATGCACCTAATTCCTCTAACAATGAGTTGTAGCAACATGTGTGAAGGGCTGTCTACAAGAGAAACTCATTGGAGACTCAGTGCCATGATTTTTATTGAATTCTCATGAAGTAGGCATCCTCTGTCTAACATAAACCAAAGGTCCAGACTCCCAGAGGAAAGCAGGTGTTCAGAATAAACCATATTGTAGACAGAATGAACCATTCTTAACAGTTAACTATTGGATGGAAACACCCCCAGAGCCGAGTTCCCAGATGCTAGTCAAGGGCCAATCTTGTACACAGATCTTTCAAAGGATGGCAGTTTCAGGTCTGTGTTAATAGTTTTTCCGCACAGTGTGCAAAATGCCACTTAGCACCCAGTTTAGCCCATGATAAATGTTACCTGTTATGATAATTAGAGTTGACCCTTGAACAACACGGGGGTTGTGGTACCCACCCACTGCTTTTGAAAATCCATGAATAACTTTGGACTCTCCAGAAACTTAACTACAAATACCTACTGTTGACCAGAAGCCTTACTGATAACATGAACAGTTGATCAACACGTATTCTGTATGTGATATGTATTATATACTGTATTCTTACAACAAAATGTAAGAGAAAATGAAAATGTTATTAAAATATAAGGAAGAGAAAATATATTTACAGCATGGTACATATTTATTGAAGAAGATCCACGTGTAAGGTCAACTGTACAAAGGACTCCCTGACGCTTCTGCTGCATTTGAAAATGAAGACAAGAAAAAAAAATTACTTTTCTCTATCCCAAGGACCTGTCCCCATTCATGTTCCCAATTTTGACAGGAGTGGGCCTTGCCTGCAGGGTGCAAAGGCTGTGTCTTAGTGGCAAAAACACAACAGCAGGGAACAGGCTTATACTGTGGGTTATGTGCATGAAGGAGGAAATGTTCCTTGAAACTTTTATCGTGCTCATAATTCCCTCCAAATCAATCATGGCTGCATTTACCAGACAGTTATTATAGTGGAAACTGCTCTTGGCCTCACCTTGGGCCATTAGCTAACAAAAGTAGTTGTTAGCCGCCCATAATAACCAATCTCGCACAGATTATTAGATTTTTTATCAAAAAAGAGCACTACTTGACAGTGAGGATTTTAGGGGTTTGCTGTGTTCTCCCTTGAATCCCGTTAGAGCTCTCTTCTCCCTAATCCATAGTCTATCTCTAGGGTAAAGCCTGAAGCCTCTGGCCTAGGCTATTTGCCCTAAGAAGCTACTAACATGTTGTTGTTCCTTGAGATTCCACTGGGTCGCTGGGAAAGTCATGACTCATTTTTGCATTGAAAAACATAGAAAAATACATCATGACTTTCCCGGTGACCCAATATTTACCCAAAGATGCTGATCCTGAAGCTGGAATAAATGTGACCATGTTTGATGGAGTTCCAATTCATGGGAACTCCATCCATTTTGTGTTTGTAGGAGTTTAGGGAGAAAGAGGTCTCCTTTCATCTTCTTGGGCATCCACGTACCTGACAGTGTGAGCCCTGGCCCCTGAGTGACAGCATGCTGAGAAGAATCTGCAGAAACACAGCCATAGTGGCCTCATTCCTTCACTGTGGAAAAGTGCAGGGTTCCCATGAGCTGGCCAGGGAGGGAATGGCCTTCAGGCCACTCTCCCACGAGAAGGGGAACATTGACTTTGAGGGTAAAAAAGACCCCTTTCCCGGCAGAGGAAGGATAAAGGTCCCACACCTAGGTGTGGAGAAAGACTCTGAGGTGTTAATATAAGAAACAGACTTCTCATCTTCCTCCTTGGACCTAGGCTGGCCAGGGACGCCTTCACGCTGCCTCATTCTCTTCTCCATTAATCAGTAAAGCACAAACCACAAAGGGAGATAAATCAAGTAAACTCCTAAAAATCAATCAATAAAGCAGTGAAAGTAGCCAGTGTTTTCTCACACCTTGTGTTTTGTTTTTTGTTTTTTACTCTCATCAACAATGGAACCATACAAACATAACTGAATAGGCTTCCTTATCGAAAATAATTAAGCCTTTAGCCAAATGTGGATCTGAAGTGGCAAGGTTCAAACTATTTGCTGGAAGAAATCTTGAGGTGCCATATGCCTGGAATCAGGTCACAGAGCTGATACACAGGTTCTTGAAGACTTGTTGACTGTTCAGAAAAGCACAATATGGAGAGTGGCAAGCAGGCCTGGTTGGTCTCCTCACCCAGACACCAGTCCATGTTCGAACCCCGTCTCCCCCAATATACACTTACCTGTGGTACAGAATATGTCCAGTGAGGCCCAGATATATGCCTACTGTCCTCAGAGGGAAGTCTACCCAACGATGCACAGAATCAGTGATGCTGTGGTGGTTGTGGAGGTCATTGTAGAAATAGTGCCAATCCATAACTAACTCTATGGTGCTTTTAGCAGCCACACATCACTGCCGTATGTTCTCATTTCTATAAGGAAGGCAGGGGAAGTGTTGTCCCTTATTTTCAGGACACTGTAACAGTCTATGTAGGCTCGAGGCTTTGTAAGATAGAGGAAAAGATCCTGTAGCTAAATTTGAACCAGAGGCGAAATGAGGAGCATCCATCTGTTTTCATGCCATCTCTTCAGTTTAAACTGAGTTGTCTTTAAAATGGCCAAGGATGCAGATGGCAATGGCTGGGTGGCCTGAAAAATCTCCCACCAGTGAAAGGAACTCAAGACCCCCCAGGCTAAAGAGATGTCCTTGCTGTAGTTGTGACTGTTAGTCACTTCCTCTCATCAAACTATCACAGTGGAAACCAGGAAAACGTGCTCTTAGTGTGAACAGATAATTAGAGTATTTTAATTTGATTTGATTAAGTAGGAAAGATATAAAGAAGGGAAAGGAGGAGAAAGGAGGAAAGCAAAGACAGAAAAGGCGAAAGTAAGGAGGAAGGAAAGAAGGGAAGGAGGAAAGATAAATGGAGAAGGAAAGAGGAAGGGGTGGAGGTGGGGAGAAAACCCACAGAGAGTTAATGAATAACATTATCCATCGCACAGATGCGACACTGACATAGTAACACTTCCTTCTTCTCACTCTATTTTGGAAATGAATTAAGTTAAAATCCTCGCTTGCTATTCGTAGAGTATGTTCCTGTATACTCCCTTACCTGCTACTTTAGAACTTGATGTTGCTTATATACATTTTCTGAGAAAAAAAAAAGAAGAAATGTTTGCTCACCTTTTTAGAAACAGCTTTTTGATTATCTGGGAACCTGGCATTTGTTTCTCCTTCAGTTTAGGGAGATGCACTTTTTCCCTTTTTTTTTTTTTGTGAAATAGCCTTGCCAGCTTCTGAATGACACCCACTGGGTACCGCCCACGCAAGGCACAGTGGCTGAGGGTTAAAGAGGATGGAACCAACTAACCACTGAGGATAACGGAAGAGCTCTGCATTCAGTGCATTGACCCCAAATCACAATCCAGCTTCATCGTCAGAAATGAAAGAGCCTGCTGTTTACCTTCCTATTTATTGGCTAAGCCTCTAGTAAACTAGCTTTGTCCTTGGACTGGAGTTTCATAAGCATTTGTGGTTTGGCTCATCAGATGTTAAATTAAGTTCAAATGTCACTCAAAAAAGCTGAAGTCTGATCTGATTTCCCTGTTATACATGGTGCTTTATTTCAAGCGCGCGCACACACACACACACACACACACACACACACACACACACACACCTCACTCTCTCGCTCTCAACATCTGTGAGGTTATAAGCCTTGCTTTATTACAGGTGATGGTCAAAGGGATTAAGATTAAGAATCTGACTGTTTATTCCAGGAATTGAAACGCTGAAATTGTTTTTCCTTGTTCCTTTAGGTCCTGTGGAGCATGTCCATCTCCGAGTTCCCTTTGTCGCCATCAGGAATAAGGAGGTCAACATCAGTGCAGTCGTGTGGCCCAGTCAGCTGGGGACGCTCACCTATTTCTGGTGGTTCGGCAACAGCACGAAGGTTCGGCCCTTTCTGCTCGCTGTCTGATTAGATCTGTACTGAGCGCTCCTGGGCTCCAGCTTCTGTATTGATGTTAGAGACACTGGGGATGTGGGCAAGAGGGTGTACTTAATGAAGCTCTGAATCCACATAATTGAATGCCACATACCTCCCTACACCAACTTCATTTTATAATAGGGAAAATTTAGGTAATTCTACGGAAGGGAGTACTTTGAGAAACTATACAAATTGGGTTGTTCTTGCTCCTGTAATCAGTATTTCTAAAACATCTTTTGCTCCATGTTTTAATCCTGGCCTTTACACTCACTAGCTATATAATATCAAGGAAGTCACTTAGCATCCCTGAGATTAGGTAATCCCATCTGCAAAATCTGAATTGATGTGTAAAGAATTCTTATCAAGGCTGACAAGGTACTTTATGAAGGCCAGGGTTCCCTCTTGGGCATGGCGCTGATGTTACCAAGTTGCAAAGAAGAACTGAAAGGGCCAAACTCTGGGCTTTGCACATACTCCCTGCCCCCAGCCACTAGTGATGGTGACACTTGTGTCAAGAATGACTGTGCTTGTATAGTAGAAGCTGAAAGCAGTTAGGCTGAGGGTCCCTCAATTTAGGGGATTGGTATTCTTCTCTGTTCCTGTTTTAGTCTTTGCATTTCCCTTATTCATTCTTGATGTGATTGGCCTTGCTCATCTTAGAGAGACCTTTAATTTTTTTTTAAATAATTTAGGAAATTTATCATATCAGACTTGGAAATGCTGAATACCTATATAAAGGCTGATAAATATACTCAGTTACTGGTGTAGTAATTTCTCTAAAACATGGATGGAACAATCCTGGTTTTGTTTGCTAGTTTTGAGACGAGCAAAGAGAACTTGGGCTGCTGCACGATAAATGTGGGAGATGGTTCATCCCTGCTCTGTTTTAGGAAGGGAGGCAGCATGTGATGGAGAGAACAGGGCTTAGGAATCTGAGAGACATGGGTTAGGTTTCCAGGGCTTACACATGCTCACAGCTGGCCCTGGGAGCTTGATCAAAACATTTGACCTGATGTTGAATTCACTCCACTGCAAACTGAAAAGAATATCTATGTCATCTTGATTGTCGTGAAAACTAAATAAGATAACATGCATCTCCCTGGGACATACTAGGTACTCACTAAATGGATACGTTTTATTTTGTCCTAAAAAATGTGAGTTAGGATGGATTGATAAAAGATAAAACTAGATTCATGGACCCAAGGGCCCCTTTTCTGTTTGCAGGTTCCATGCTATCCACTTTCAGATCCTTGTCTTGTACTGATGCGTCTCTGGGATTATTACTCACCAGGGCAATGGGTAGGGAGGTTTTTAATAAGATCCCCTTTGGCACATTAGAGGAGTGAAACTCCCTGTGTGAGATGAGCACTCCAGGATCTAACAGCTGGTTAATTGTAGTCTAAATTGAAATCCTGGTCTCCTCACTCCCATCTACCACGCCCCCTGGCCCAGGATGCTTTAGCTGCACCTCTGTCACCTAGAGATTACAGACCCTAAATTCCTGCCTCAAAAGCTAGCAGACAGACACGGTGAAGGGAAAAGAGAAGCTCATTTGAAGAGAGAAAGTAATCAGGAGGGATTTTAAGTTCGTTTCTTCGCTGATGATGTGAAGTGTTGGCTGTTAGTGCTCGCTGATGATTTTTACTGAGAAACGATTGAGAGCAAGGGGGCAGTTCTTGGCTGTTATCAACACAATGATTTACTCAGCAGCCAGCAGGGAACCGAAGGCATGATGTTTCTCTACAGCACCTTTTTTTTTTTTTCCTTTGAGTGCTCATTTTAAGGCCTGATACACCAGACAGTATCTAATAAATATTTGATAAATAAACAGAAAATGGATACAGGGTTTGAGGAATCTAGTTTTTATTTCTCTAATGATTATCTGTGTTAGCTTGAACAGATCACCTGATCTGAGTCTCAGTGTTCTTTTCTCTAAAGCAAGGGTACTAATATCTAATCCATGAACATTGAGTGATTATTTGAAATATCCATCTATCTAATCTATATTATATCATATTATGAGAGGGGCATTTTAAAATTACAGAAGGGCATTATGGATTTATTATTTTTTTTCATTGATGATGACCTGATGTATTCCTTTGGTTAGGAATTTTCCATCTATAAACTTGAGCATAAAGTGCTACACAACTACCCAGACCTCAAAGGTTTACTAGTTGTTTTTCGTTCCCCCAAAAACCAAGGAATGACAACACATGAGAGCCATTCGAATAAAGTAGTTTTGAAATAAGACACACTTGGGTTAGGATCCAGGCTCAGATTCTTCTTGGCTGAACGCTTTCTGTCAAATCATGTAATTTCTCTGGGCCTCAATTTTGTTCATTGTAACGTCGGAATAATAGTAGTAACTATACTCTAATATTGCTTTAAGGATTAAGTTTAAAAAAAGGTACTCTCAGAACACATGCAGGCACTTGAGAATATCAGGCGCTGCTGTGCTTGCTCATCATTTGCATCTATGTAGATCTCAGTGCCAAGCCCGACTCAGTTCCATTTATTGCCCTCTCACCTCTAAGAATGGTTACTTGGTTCACTTGAAAGAGACACATTTTCCGTGCTTTTTTTCTAGCACTGGGCTATAAACACATCAAGGTGGCCTCCGTACCCAGTAACTGATCCGGTGAGCACCATATTTGACTGGCAAATGGATCGGTCAGTGTCTTTCGGTGTCGTAGTGAGCTCTCTGATTTTAGAGCTATTTGGTACCCTTTGACTAGCTAACTGACCTGTAAAAGGGGTTGATACCGATGTTAAGCATTTATTCCTAATACTGCTTTGTGTGAGACTCTCCGTACACATTATTTTATTTAATTATCAGATCATCACTGACACAGGAGAGATGGCCCCATTTTATAGAGAAAACACTTAGGTTAATAACCTTGGAAGGCAGTGGGCTGTGTGTGTGTGTGTGTTGTGACTAGGTGAATTGGACAGGTTCACCCAGGTGGTTGAATTGGATCAATCTCTTAGTAAGAATCAATTAACACCCCCTTTATATTCAGCCCTCTGCGTGGTACCCTTAGGGATAAAAGAACACACATGACATTGCCCCTACATTCGAGGAAATTACATTCCACATAGAAGGCACAATGAACACACATACAATGGTTGGTGTGCAAGTGTGAGAAATAAGTAAATAGAAGAGAACAAGCATTCCTGAACTGCAGCTATAGGTCCCTGCACCTACAAACCTATCACGGAAGGTGTGAAATTGCATCAGTACCTCCATGGATCTTTTTCAAGAGCCTGTGTTTTGTGCGAAGTGTTGTGAGCAATACAAAGCAGTGTACATCCCAGTTGTTGCCTTCAAGAAATACAATCTATTTGGGAATACGAAGTTAACCTCCAAAGCTAGATTTTATAAGGTAATAGATACTCTAAGGTACTATACTAAGGAATGTCATCTTACTGGCCCAGTCCAGCAGCCTAGAGGATGATGGATGCAAACATTATTGGTCATGGGAAGCATCCTGAATGAAGTCAGACCTAAGCCAGCATTGAGTGAGCAGTAGAGCTGAGGCAGAGAGGAGCGTGATGGATTTTTGTGTGTAATGATAAGGCTTTGGGCATGGTTATGGTCTGTGTAGACTGATTCAGACGAAGCAGACATTTCTCTTAAGCAGAAACCAGAGGAAAAAAAATGAATGGTGAGAAGGAGAGATGACAGTTGGCTTTGAATGACATAAATAGATGCTTTTTATTTTGTCACAGACACTCAGATTTAGGATAGAATGATGAAAGATAGAACCAAATTCATGGACAGTAATACTTTAGACTCTGAGATATTTCTGAAGAGTTTCCGTGTGTGTGTGTGTGTGTGTGTGTGTGTGTGTGTGTGTGTGTGTGTGTNATTTTGTCACAGACACTCAGATTTAGGATAGAATGATGAAAGATAGAACCAAATTCATGGACAGTAATACTTTAGACTCTGAGATATTTCTGAAGTGTGTGTGTGTGTGTGTGTGTGTGTGTGTGTGTGTGTGTGTGTGTGTGTGTATGTTTGTGTGTACTTCTTTTTTCCTGGCTGTGAATTTTCACATTAGCCACAGAGTCACAGATAATAGTCTATACATACTATTTTGCTTTATTTCTTTCAAAATATTCTTAGTGTGTATTTTAGAGCTTTTGCATAGTTCTAATCATAGTATATCCAAATTATATATTCTGCCTTTTCCACTTTATATGATAAGCCCTTTTCACACATTACTATATAATCTGATGAAGGTTTTAATTAAGGCAAGAATATTGATTGCATAGTCTGTCCAATTTGGGAATAGCAGTTTTCACCAAGGTATATATTTAAATTGTGCAGATTTTATAATATTCAGTAATGACTTGACTTACTGTGCCTGGCAAACTGGTGTAGGCTACATCCAAAGATTGCCCTGAAGTTCCCTGCTCCATTGATCAAGTGAAAATATCACAACCAAATTATCACTCAGAGCTTTGTCGATTTCTTGCTGGGCTCAGTAATCTATTGCACATGAGGGAGTCTCTGTGTAACAGATTGTACTCCAAAGCCTAGGCAGGGTGTGAGATATCACCGTATTTTGTCATGTATAATGTGCACCTACGTTTTTGGCCCAAACTTTCAGGGGAAAAAGGCTTTCATTTTAATGTTTTAATTCAAATTTTTATTTGTTTATATTTAGGTACTTGTTTTGTTGGGGTGGTTTTTTTTGTATTATAAAGGAATGTTTGCATTTATTTATTTATTATTATACTTTTAACTCATAATAATAAATAAAAGAATTAAAAACATTTATGTAGATACGGAATTAGTACTATGTATAATATGCATCCTTATTTTACCCTCACAAATTTGGGCAAAAATGTGTGCAGTATACACGACAAAATACAGTGTTCTAAGGAGCTTCCATGTGGGCTGGCCCTGCAGCTTGGACAAAGCACAGAGACAAAGTCAGTTGGCCACCTGTTGGATTGGTGGGGCTCTGAAAGGCTAATTTGCTGGGATTAACAGAGGTCTGGCTTAATAAATGTATCTGCTTGCCTAATAGATTTTGTAAATGAACCTTAAAATACTTGATTTCATTTAGCATTGTTCACTAGATATCGGTAGCAAAGAAAGAACTCAAGGATCCTTTTGAGTGTGCCACCTTTTCAAGGAAGGTGATATTAGCCATGCTGTCATAATAGCTGATGAAAAACAAAAGCAATTTTAAGAACAAAATTAGCTTCTGCCATCTCCCCAGGACAGAAACCTATAGCCTGCCACCCGGAGACCAAATATTACCATTCAGCACAGTTTATTTGCTGTGGCTCAGATCCCTGACTGGCTGGTCTGATAGCACACTCCTTCCCACCTCAGATGACATTTCCGTGTCCTGCCACCCTGTGTCTCTGGCCTGTGGTTCTCCTAGAGAAACAGCTAGATGGAGAGAAGATCAAATCTGGGACAAGATGAATTCCAGTCCCCTCAGAAAGGGATGTCATTGGTCATCCCAGCACCAACCACTGAGTATAAGATGAGCAGAGTGTGCAGGGAAAGGACAGGTGGCCACCTAGGCCACTGAGAGCTGTAGAAGGTGACATGGAAGTAGTGAAGGTTCCCTAAAGAACTAACTGCCAAGGGATAACTAAAAACATGGTGTACGAGGTGGGAAGAGATAAGAGACAGCTGAGGGCAATCACCAAAATGGAAGGTCATGGCCCAAGAGAGGTCATTCATGGAATCAAGAAAAATAAAAACACATCGATTCCTTTTTTGTTTTGTTTCTTTCCCAACAATTTTTATTGAAAACTTCAAACATGCTCTAAAGCTGAAAGGATTTTACAGTGAATATCCATATACCCACTACCTGTAGTCTACTGTTAACATTTACTATGCTTGTTTGATCACACCTATCTATCTGTCCATCCCTCTATCCATCATCAATTGATATTTATTTTTTGATCCATCTCAAAGTAAACTTCAGACACTTATATACTTTGTCCCAAATGGTTTGGCTTGCAAATCATTAACAAAAATTCAATATTTATTTACACTTCTTCCCCATCAAAATATGTAGTGTTACTGTCACTTCTGAACGTTCTCTCATGCCTAGTCTCAATCAATTCCCACCCCCAATCTCCAGAACCAACCACTATTTTTTCATCATAGAATAGTTTTGCCTGTTCTAGAACTTTACATGGATATAATCATACCATATGAATTCTTTTATGTAAGGCTTCTTTTGATTCTTATGGTTTTTGGATTCATATATACTGTTGTGGATATCAGCATTTGTTCTTTTGTGTTCATTGTATGAATATACTATGACTTTTTAATTCATTTTTCTATTGATGAATCCTCCTAGGCTCTTTTCAGTTTGGGGCAGTTATGAATATACTGCTATGAACATTTTGTTTGTTTGTGGACACATATATATATTTTTAAACTTGAATACATTTCCAGGACTGAGATTGCTAAGTCATAAAATGTAAAATGGCACAACTACTTTGGAAATAATTATTGCAATTTCTTGTAAAACTGAAGTTTTTCTAAGGTAATGAAGCAGTTGAAGGGATTCTTACAGATAAGACCTAATGGGTTGACCAGTAGGAACTAGAAAGTGTGCCAAAATCCAGTCATCTATCCTGTATATTCCAAGCTGAGTGAGCCCTCAGCTTTTCTAATCCAAACCCTTTATTTAACAGATAAAAAACAAAACAAAATGAAAAAAACACTAATGCCCGGAAAGGGAACAAACTTTGCCCAAGGTTAGTCATTAAAATAGTGACAGAGCCAGAGTTTCAAGTCTCTGTTCTTGTTATACTAGAGGTCGCGACATACAAACACACATGTTGTTTTTATCTTATTCAATGACCTTGGCCAACATTGCTATGCTGAGCCCAACTTGACTTCAGATTCCTCCTCAACACAGGACACTAAACAACCATGGTTGGCCCATTGGCATTGAAGTGCATCACAGAACCTACTGCACCTCATTTGTTGTTTAATTAATACAGACACACCTTTGTGTGTTTCATCACAGAGCCATGAATACAGGGAAGAATGCTTGAATTCTGGGGTTTACCCTTAGTTAAGGGAAAGAGTATATCTCTTTCCATATTCAACCTCTTTCATTTAGTAAACAGAGAAGGAAAGGTGTCAGACCTTAGAGCAATATCTCTAATCTTCCCAAACTCCAGCCATCAGCTTAGTCATAAAATAGAGCTATAGAATTTTAAAGTAGAAGAAACCAAAGTATTACTTCAGTGTCCCAGTTGAAAATTCTGAGCTAGGGAAAAAAAAAAAGTCTTGCTGCAGGGGTGCTGTCTGAAAGCCGCCTCTCTAAGCCTCTGCAGGGTTCTGGCCCACAATTCCAGGCCATGTTCAGTTAGATATATGGGTTTGCTGTGGGAGCACTGGCCCACACTCACCCCCTTAAAGGGCATCTCTGTGCATGCCCAACTGGCTACGTTATTACTTTCTATCCTATTGTTTTCCTGACAGAGAGGAGAGGGAGTCTGCTCCTCTGGGCTTGTGATATCTCCTTATGAGTTGCCTTAGAGAAGCCTACTAGTATTATGTCTTACCTTGCAAACACCAGAGAACTTGAGAGGGCATGGGCTCAAGATGACCACTGAATAGTGACTCTTCAATCTCAGGATCTTCATTCTCTTCTTTCCAATAAGTACCTGATTTTATTGAGATCCTAATTTACAGTGGGGAAAAATCATTCTGTTTCTTACCTTAACCTTGGCAAATCCCTATATGTTAGGATAAGGAAAAGAAAACAGAAAAATAAACATTAAAAAAATTATCACAAATATGTAGTTTTATGTTTTCTAACCTATTGAAAATGTTAGAAATATCTTGCAATGGAAAATAAATTAAAAAGCCAATAATATGACCTTGTATCCAACCTATTCTATATATCTATTCTGCTGCATGTAAGACAATATGCCAAGATAGGTGATACAGAAATGACTAAAATGAGGTCACTCCTCTGAATAGTCTTATATCCAGTGGAATAGAGGATGAAAATACAAATGACATGGAGTACTGGGGAACTGAAATGATCTCCTCTTTCCAGAGCCAACGGGAAGTGGTTACAAAAGGCGCTTCTACTTTGCCCCCAGGAAAAGGAACAGAATGACAAGCAAAGTCCAGGGTGTCCAGTTTTATCTTCATCTCTCAGGATGAACATTTTATAGTGTATGAATACTCTTCCTGGATACTAGATATAATCAGAGTTTTAGGAAGCTGTGTAATTTTCTTTTTTCTTTTTCAAGTTAGGATCCCTTGAGGATATGCAAATGCTGTACAGAATTGTGACAGTCTGAGATTTATAGGAAAGGAAGACATCTTATATCCCACAGTGGATTAAACTGGTCTTTCCAATCTCTTTTAGCCCCTGATCACGTTGGACAGCAGCATTTCCTTCACATTCCTCACAGAGGGAACCAACACCATCACTGTTCAAGTGGCAGCGGGGAATGCCCTTATCCAGGACACGAAAGATATTGCAGTGCATGGTAAGCCCTGGAAATTGTCCAGTGATGCCCCCTCCTGCCCAGTCAATCCCCTCTACCCATCCTAGTGACAAATGCTGGCTGCTTTGGAAACTCCCTAGACCATGGGGAAATTATGTAAGTCCATAAGAGGTACGCAAATCTTCTTCCTGCCTTGTTCCTGAATAGAGAAGAGGCATAGACAGGCATTTGTTGTCTTCTGTGATGTGTTTGCATCACAATCTGATGGCCTCATTAGACAGAGACTTATCATAAGTTGAAGTGACGCTGAGCTGGAGATAGAAGCATCTAGGTCTTATGTCCTGCCAAGGTATCTACAGCACATATGCAGCATGCACTTTGTGAGGATGGGGACAAGTGACTTCAGAAGCTGGAGGAGTCATGGTCCCTGACCTTGGAAGTCTCATTGTTCAGGTTCTGAGATGACTGCACATAACCTATGCGTTTTCCTGATTGGCGGAGATTCTAACATCATTGGCTGCAAAGGCTGAATGAACATAGGGCTAAGACTATAAGGACAGACAAGGCAGGAGAGTGGTAAATACAGCCACTATCCTGTTCTGAATCTTGGAGAACCATTCTTAATTATTAAATTTATTTTAAATAAAATTGTGCTTTTACTACCATCCCACACAATCTCTCCCAAGGCCCTAAAAAAAGCCACTCTACCAGGGGTTTTCTAGAAAGTCGTACTAAGGTCCTCTGACTCAGACCACGTCTCTTCAGCCTCGCTTCAGGTGAATGACTTTAGGAAAACTCAATGCTCATGTCTGCAAACTCAATGCTCAGGCTTTCTCATTGGGCACCTAGAAGATTTTTTTTAATTAAGCATTTTTTATTGAAGTGTAAATTTAATACAGAAAAGTCCACATTGTAAGTGTTCTGGCTTCATGAATGACGACAAAGTGAACAAAGCTGTGTACCCACCAACCCAGTCACAAAATTAAATGTTACCTACACCCTAGATACAGGGTTTCGATCTACTTTTTAACTCCCTGAGGCAGTTGCTAGCAGGATGGACAAAGGAACTGAGGGGAGGACAAAAGGCCCCCTTCTCATGAAGCCCAACTTGTTACAGCTTTATCACTAGGTGTGCATGGCACCACTTACAGTAGCAAAATCTCCTTCTTCTGGGGTCTCATATTTATGTTTCATTTCAGATAATTTTTTTTTTT
>NW_017732178.1:590348-640456 GCF_001890085.2 Hipposideros armiger | reverse complement strand
AGAGAGAGAGAGACAAAAATGGAAGGAGTGAAGAAAGCATGGGGGAGTGGGGGAGGGGTGGGAGAAGAGAGAGAGAGAGAGAGAGAGAGATAGAGAGAGAGAGAGAGAGAGAGAGAGAGAGAGAGAAGTGTGTGAGGATGAAGATTGGCCACATCTTTACCCTAAAGTTTTCTAAGACAGGAGCTTGACCCCTTAATGAAATAATGAGAGCCATTCATTGAGTCTATACTGTATCATTCACTTTACTGGCTATTTGCCCACCAACGTGGTTTTCTTAACCAGACACTCGCTCAGACTCCAAGACTACTGTTGGCCATACATGGCAATCAAGGCTACAAGCCAGGAAACAGAGCATGTCACAGACCCTATAAAGTTAAGCCAAGGTCAGATTTGCCTTAGAGAAAGTTTAGAGGGCTTTGTTAACCTTTGCTCAGGGTGAGGCACTAGAATATAATGATGACTAAAACATGGTCAATTCTTTTTTTTGTTTGTTTTTTAAAGATTTTAATTGGGGAATTGGGTGATGGGAACAGTGCTGGGGAATTGGGGGAAGGGAACAGACAAGTTGCTGTCCTTTTGTTCTTCAGTCTAGTTGTGGAGGATGTTGCTTCACTGGCCCAAGTAGGCACCATCATTGCGCTCTTCCCTGGTGAGGCAGATCAGTCACCGGCTTCTGGACGGCTACTCATAGTGGCTGCTGGCTACACACGGTAGCCCTTGACAACCCACTGTAACAGGGGCTGCAGCCTATGCCGTCGCCGGTGACTCACAGCAGCACAGCTCCAGGTTGAGCTATTGTTCAGCATCTTAGCTGTAAGGACAGTGTCACTGGCCCTCATATGTGGGATCCGAACCGGGGCCCTCTGGCATCCCAAGCCAGCTCTCAATCAACGTGCCACTCGGCCGGCCAAAACATGGTCAATTCTAATATGCAACCTGTTCTATGATGGAGACATTGCCAACATTTCAAAAGAACATGGAGAGAAGTGTGAGTCCCTCTGTCCAGGACAGCGAAAGCTTAGCACATATTTGTTACTCAATACATGCTTGTGAACTATTGGGATGGTCTTCAGAGAAGATACCTGAACTCCATTTTAAAGGATAAACAGTAGTTAACAGAACAGGATCATGTCTTTAAGTAGAATGAACAGCATGTACAAAGCCCTGGACTACTGAAAAAGCACAGTATATTTGGGAAATTGTAGAGTTTAGTGTCGGTGATCTTTAGGTTTGAAGGGGAAGTGTGACTAATGTTGAGCTAGCATGGTTAGGTAGTTTGTGAAGGGTCTGAGAAGCTAGCAGCGGTTTGACATACCTCTTATAGGCACTGGGAAGTGTGCGATATGTTGTATTTATTGTAGTAAAAATTCTGACAATAGGTTTACATTTCAGGTACCCATTCTGGTAACAATACAGAGGACGGGCTGCTGAGGAGGGAAATGAATAGGGTGGGGGAGAGGTGTCACAAGAAAAGACCAGTTAAAAGACTGCGATAGTTACCTACAGATAAACGATCCTGGAATGGAAACATTCAAAGGCTCTTTAGGAAGTTGAGCAATATAACTAATGACTAATAGTACGCAGTGTGGGTGAGAGAGAGCAAGGAGCTTTCTGATTACAAGAGCAGGTAAGAGACGGCCTTGCCTTTAACCAAGATGGGGAATATGTAGGAGAAATATCCAGGGGGAACAATAATGGTTTGATCTTTTGTGTGCCTTTGGAGCACATGAGCAGCAATTGGGTGAAGATAACCAGGAGAGTTGACAATATGGATGTGAAGATCAAGCAGAGGTTCCTGCTTCAGGTACAGATGTGGGAGTTGAGGCTGTGGAAGTCCTTATACATCCCGCCCCGGGGTGAGTACGGGGCAGGACAGACGTGAATGGTGATGCTATCCGAGTTGTAGGAGAAAGATCCAGGGATGGACATGGAGAACAGGCTGACAGACAGGAAGAAGTAAAAGAGAATGACATGAGAGCATTCCTGTAGGGCAGCGGTTCTCAACCTTCCTAATGCCGCGACCCCTTAATACAGTTCCTCATGTTGTGGTGACCCCCAACCATAAAATTATTTTCGTTGCTACTCTATAACTGTAATTTTGCTACTGTTATGAATCGTAATGTAAATATCTTTTTGTTTTCCGATGGTCTTAGGCGACCCCTGTGAAAGGGTCATTCGACCCCCAAAGGGGTCGCGACCCACAGGTTGAGAACCGCTGCTGTAGGGAGTTGTCTAAGGGATGAATTTCACCTCAAATGTTTTTATAAAGAGATTGTTCATAGAAAAGGATGAAAATGAGGCTGCTCTTGGGTGGCTTTGACTTTTAAACATCCAGAATTGTGTTGTATTTTGTATGATTGTATTTATTAAAGACATGAGCTTTTGAAAAAATAACTTTGTAATTGTAATAATAATCCCAATAAATAATCAGCCATGCCAGTTCATGCCTACATCTTAAATCTCATAAAGACCAATCACTCATACACCCCTTTGGATGAGATCAAGTGACTCTAGACAGGTATCTCCAAGTTCCCTCCAAGGTCCCTACCTGCCTCATGCTCCCTAAGGCCACAGTTCTGTGGGACAAAGGGTCACACCAGTCACAGCACTCACAGGCCCACCCACTTCACTCCCTTGGGTAATTCTCTGCCTATTGATCCTCAATCTGGTCTCTGGAGACTTGCTCCCCCTGGCTGGTTAGGGTGAGGCTTTCTGGGCCCCATGCTCTTGGACACTGGGACTTCCAGCTATTTGGGGTCACACCTTCCAGCAGGATACTGAGGCATCTGCAAAGCCTCCCCAGGTCCCGAGGGGATGCCTGTCTGCCTGGTGAACTTTTTAGTCCTCTGTCTGCTGCCTGCTACTTCTCCGCAAGTCGAAACTCACTCTTCGTTATCACATCTCTGAGAATCACCTCCAATCTCTCAGCCTAGTTCCAAATAGGAACCAGAGCTGAGCAAATGGGAAACAACTAACCCCTCTACTGCTATTCAACCCAGCAGGTATTTACTGAGCCTCTGCTCTGCCAGGCATCTTTTGAAATAGTGAGGTTACCACATGACCCCCGGGAATGTCTGGGCAGACATACAGTAAGAACCTATCAGACAAAAGACTATGGCAGATGGATGTACTCATCTGTCACAGAGGCCATGATCCAAGTCCCTGAGATGTGGTGGAGGTGGTATTCTGGAAGTGCTTAAAGTATGTGTGTGTGGGGGGGAGAGGGGGACGGGACTCAGAATTTTATTTTCTTTAGGGATTTGCCTTCAGACAGAAGCTTTTAAGTTTTTATCAGAAGCAATATAATCCTTTTACTAAACACTCAAGAGTAGAAAAATTAACTCACAATATCAGCATTTTAACACAACTTTTAGTGTTTTGTTTTGCTTTTTTCCTCCTACACATTTTTATTTTTATAGAGTTGTAACCAAAGAAATGTAAGGAGATAGATCAGAATACAGCTATCATAAGTGTGTTTTTTCACTGTACTAATTATAATTTTAATGATGGAGTAACATTCTATCAGGTTGATGATATCATTATTTACTTAATGTTGTTGAAAATTTGTAGTTTTCCCGCTTATTTGCTATTATAAATAAAGTTATAGGCATTTCTTCCTGAATATGCCTTTTTCCTATATTTTGGATTATTTCTTTAGGACAAACATTCCAAGTTACAGTTACTGAACCAAGGGTCTGAATATTTTTATGGCCTTAAAGTGAGTCTTTTGAAAAACAACTGGCAATATGTATCAATTTTTAGTGCTGCCAGCGGCAAATGAGGGCACCTCTTAATTCAAGCTTCACCAATATTAGCTATTTTAAGTTAATAAAAAATCCTGCTTTCGTAAGTGAAAACAAGTGCTGCTTTGCTGTTTTTCTTTAATTTACATTTCCTCCATGTTTGTTTATAACTTCTTATTCCTTATCTGCAGCCAGTCTATGTTTTACTCAGAAACGCTCACCCTCTAAGTACAGAAAAATAGAAAATACGGGAGGAGCTTTTGCAAAAGTTCCCAGCAAACAATAATTTGGAAAGCATTTGCAATAGTATCTAGTTTCAGTAAAAATGTATATAAGAGCAGAGGACGCAGTAAAACTAACAATTCTGCACCTAGCAGTTCTAGAGAACAACAGAAAGAAAGCCTGGATGTGTCTTGAAACTTGTGCCTAAAATGCTTCATTGAAAACCATGTCTAAGCCTTGCCTATACCTGTGCATATGCTGCTCCTTGTTACTGACTCGGGTTCCCCGCTAGGACCTTGCCCTTCAGTCTAAACATCTTTGCAGGTAACCAGTGTCCCCGAAGACCAGATCCTGGTTGCTGTGTTCCCTGGCCTCCCAACTTCAGCTGAGCTCTTTATCCTCCCCCCGAAGAACTTGACAGAGAGGAGGAAAGGCAATGAAGGGGACCTGGAACAAGTAAGTGACAGAAGACTTAGCGAGAACACTTGCCTGTACCGCTCATTCTAAGGGGACCCCCCAGTTGGATCCAGCCAAAATGTGAGACAAGCTCTCTCCCGTGGGCCCATCAGCCTGTCACTATTTGTCCAGTACCCAGGGCTTTGAGGAGCAATCAGCCTGACTCAGAATAGACACAGATGCGTATAAATGGGAACGTTTAGCCACACTGGAAGGAAAAGCCCCCCGGCATCATTCGTTCCACCAGTGGGCGTTCCTGCAACTTGCTCCCGTCTCCCATCCCATGACTTGTCCTGGGGGAGAGGGATGGGGGAGTGAAAGAGAAGAATTTGAGTTTCGCTATCTATTTTTGGGGAAATGTGCTTCTTCTCGTCTTTAGAGATCCTGGTCAATCTAAGTTCTGCTTCTGAGGAGAACATGAACTCATGTTTCTTTGGAGAGAGATGGGCTGTCTCATCTCGCTTTGACGAAGCAAGTAGCATTTGCAAGCGAGATTGTGATTTACGGTCCTTACCAAATGGGCATATGGTACCTGTGATCTGCACACTATCCAGGAAGCCTAGGAGGTGGCCGGTCCCATGGTTCTCTCTCTCTCACTCTCTGCTCCTACTGGGGTCTTAGTGGCTGTGTCCTGCTTCCGTCTTCCCTGGCTCCCTGTGATGCTAAGTCAGAAGTAGAAATAAGTAAGAATGAGGCTGCTAGAAATCGGCATGAGTCAAACACATTGTCTTCCATGTGAGGTAATCATTGTATAGACATCTTCCGTGTCCCTCTGATACTCACCTGGCCATCACCCCATCTCCACATCCATCTTCAGTCCTCCTCCAGCAGCGTAGATATCGTCACAGTCGGTTTCTCTGGAAAATGGAGCGGATCCTTGCATTGCAGGGTTGCATAGTGAAGTTGGCCAGGAATGAATTCAGCTTCTCAGTGCATACATCACTTTTACAAGACCTCTTTATTCTGAAATAGCAAGTGGCATGTGTGAACTATATTTGGAAGCTACAATATCCATCCATTTAGATAAATAGGTAATTATGGTGATGAATAGCAGCTGTGATATTAAAGCGTGTACAGCGAGATAAGAGTTAGGGACAACAGCCTAAGTCTGCCTCTGCTTTCATGTGGGAATTACGGAGTGATTAAATCGATGTTATGTGTTCTGAGACTTGCTGGGGAAGAGTAAAGAGGAAAAATTATCCCATAAAAAGGAGGCAGCTTCTGCTTTGATGTTTGCCTCCCATTGTCTCTAAGAGAAGAAAATAAATAAATAAAAAAACAGAGGAGTGGGCTGGGGTATACGTGCCTGCTTTAATTCTAGCCAGGCCCTCTCTACCTGTGTCTATTATTTGATCAGATTAAAGAGCTAATGATGGGTTGACTTTCTGTCACTGGAACTCACACATTTTTCTATGGTGAGTTAAAAGGTGTGGGTGAAAGAGCACTGAACTAGGGGTTGAATGAAACATTGATATCTGTTATCAACTCTAATTTACTATGTGACTTTGGACACACCTCTTTCTGTCCCGCTCTCGTCTCTGGTGTGCGTGAATAATCCCAGCTACTTCCTTGGCTTCACAGGGCTCCCAGAGAACCAACCTGATATAAGGTTCCAATATCCTGTCCTCTGATTGAACACAGTCGTTTTTGGCCTACTGATCCTGATTTCTTACTCCATGAGGGAACATTGTCGCATGTCATGCCTTCTCATGCAGCCTCTCTCTCTCTCTCTCTCTTTTTTCTAGATTGTAGAGATTCTGTTTAATGCCCTAAATCAAAACTTGGTTCAATTTGAACTGAAGCCAGGAGTTCAAATCATTGTGTATGTCACACAGCTGACATTAGGTGAGTGAGCACCTGTTGGGGTTCAGGGGGAGATGGGCATCGTGGCCTGTTTTCCTGGAGAGAAAAGGGAGGAGATAATTACCAAATATTATACTTCTCCATAAAAGCCTGAAAATGGCTTTGTGGCAGGGCTCTTTTGCATGTAGATAATTACGAAAGATTAATTACATCTTTCTCAAGGCTTTCTGTTGAGGTGGCAAGAAGACTTTGTTAGACGTGGCTGTGCTATTGAATCCCTGGATGATCTGGGGGGAACACCTACAATTTCTTGGGGTCTTGACTTTATTATTCGTTTTAATCTGCAACAGTTGGGATTATATTAGGTAGCCCTCAGAATCTCTTAATTTCTGCAGTTCTCTAATTCTCTGAATCTAGGTCTGGAGGCCAGATCCATCAACTTTAAAACTCCCTTAGATTTACAGTGTATAACTCTACGTGGAAACAGGGCCAGCTCTAGTTGGTTGATTTGTAAAAGTAATAATAAAAAAAGACATGTGCCACTGGGCATCCAATACTGGCTCTCTGGGCGAGCCTATTTGCTAAATGTTTCTTATTGATAAAATACTTTTCAGATGTGGAGATTCCAAATGCACTCATCCAGCAGTGTTTCACCAGAACAGTATAAAGGAAGAGACTGAAACGTTGTATCAGTGTTTAATCCAAAGTTCACAGTGGGCCACCTCTAATCGTGTTGACAGACAGGTTATGGAGAAAGCATCCGAGTCCTTCTTCTATCCCCCTTATTGATACATGTTGCTCAGTTTATACAAAGAACAGCAAGTCTCCCCAGGCAGAGCAGAAGAGTTTACTTTCCCTGAGAAGCTGATTGGGGTACCATTTCAAATCTTTGACACCAAGCTTTCTGTGCCCAGATAGCATGCAGGGCAACTGGGAGACTGGATATAGATGGATACCACCTGGCCTCCTTTCTCCAGTAGGTACTCCCTCCAGCTAATAGCTTCCAAGTGAGCATGTCTGTTCTCTCCTCCTAGCTCCATTGGTGGACTCCAGTGCTGGGCGCAGCAGCTCAGCCATGCTTATGCTCTTGTCAGTGGTGTTTGTCGGCCTGGCTGTGTTTTTGATCTACAAGTTTAAAAGGTATGTGCTACCATCATTCAATTTTGATCTTGGGGCTCAATTCATGGGAGCCGATTCTTCAGAAAATCAACATTCCTAAACTCAATCCAAATACGTGATATTAATTCTCCTGGAAGCTCTGTTTGACATTGAGGAAAAGCAGGAATGGTTGAGGGCTAGGGAATAAAATAAGTTTAAGAATCTGAGCTCTATCCAATTTATAAGTATATTGAGTTAGGGAAAGAAGGGATAGTCTAGGAAATCGATTTATTCTCTTCAAGAGAACAGTCAGGGGTTTTCCAACCTCTCCTAAATTTCTTAAGTCAGGTCTCAAATATTCAGGATATGTTTTTCTACAGCTTAACAACCATTCAGGGCAGTGGAGTAGAGAAAGTGCAGCTGAAATCCGGTATGCACATGTGTATGAACACACACACACACACACACACACACACACACACACACACTTCCTTGTGTTATAGCTATACAGTATTTTTGTTTAAATTTGCATGCTAAAAACATTTAACCTTTCCCTCCCCCCCACCACCTTTTTTTTTTTCCTGTTTCTAAAGGGGAATTGATCAGGGAAACCAAACTTTACGTGTATTCAGAAATTATGTTTAAAGGCCACAGGAAGAGTAATATGACAGGATACTTATTAAAAATGTGAAATAGAAATCAATAATTCTGTACTATTATTTGAATAATCTAATACTCTGCCAAGAGGTATGCCATTTAAGAATATGAATTCTGAAATCATACAGACCCAATTCTAACTTTTAGCATTTGTAAACTTGGGCCAATTGAATTTGCCTCTCTAAGCCTTAGTTTCCTCATCTGTAAAATGGGGAAAACAGTAGCACTGTACAGGTTTGCTATGTGGTTTAAATGTAATACTATCTATACCTGGTACATACTAAATAATCAACAAATCTAAAGCTATTGTTCTAAACAACATACCTTCCAAAGGTGCCTTTTGGGCCACAAACTGGCACATAGTAGGCTCACAAAAATCATATCAGTGGCATAGAAATATGTTTCATTGGAAGCCTGGGTAAAGTAAAAATATCATTATTTACTGTCAGATGTGTCAGAAAGCAGAACTTGGTCCTGGGAGTTTTTCTCGGTATTGGAAGAAAATGCTTTTAGATATTGGAAGCGATCAGTGGTAAAGGTGCTTCATTCTACCCCGTTTCCCAGCCCCCTTTAGCTCTCCTGTAGCGGCTTAAGAACATCAGCTCAATCAATATCTATCTCAGCATTAGCCTCAACAGCAGGAATCCTTCAACACCCTCCAGCAGAAGTACGGAGTGAGGTTTACCTTTCTACTTGATTTATAGTAGTGCATGAGTCCATGTCCTCTTGGATCAGCACGTGTCAGCCCACCTGCCCATGTTCCTTTTGAAGATGGGGGGAAAACCCTTCACATCACAGTTAGAGAGCAAAGATTCAATACAGAAACAGTCTCGTCAAGGCAATACCTATTTCTGGATGTACTTCAGTTACACGCAAAGTGCACTTTCATTCATCCAAGGATTTGATTGTGGGGAAGCCTGGTGGTTACATTTATCCTTCTGGCTTCTAGAACTCCATGGTGGCTGAGGGCAGGGCCAGTAGAAGTCCTGCAAAAAGATATTTGTGTCAGCCATCTCCAAATTCAAGCAACACTTATTCCGTGATTTAGAAAGTTTTCTGTTTTCTTATAAATGCTGCTAAGCTTCTTAGACAGACAACATATGAAAGTAGGCATCTCTCAATGTGTACACTCCAGTACCTGAATCGATGCCAGGTAGTGCCAGCTCGGAATTATTCTACCTCTGTCGTCCCTAAATAGCAGCTAACCCTTTGTATGTTCTGACAGTGAATCGTGTGGCTAAGGCTGCAGGAAACGAACACCAATCAAACTGGATAAATGGTGGGGTCAGCTAAGAGTTACCAATCAGCAGTTTTCTTTTCTAGCCACCTTTTCTAGACGTTTTCCTGCCAATGCTCAAGCTCTTTGGTGGATATCCTGTTGGATACTCTTTTATTGCTTTGTTTTTCTTTCCTCCCCATCGCCTGGAACTCCACTGTGGCGCTATGGAGGGTGCCAGACTTGCTGACATGTAAAGGTCACGTTCTTACACCCGATTCCCAGAGTCTCCTTTGCTTCTTTCATTGCTGTCCAATAGAACTTTCTGCAGTGTTAAAAGTGCTCCCAAATCTGTACTGTCCAACACAGTAGTTACTAATGTGATCAAGGAGCTGAATGGTGAAATTTATTTAACGTTAGTCCATTTAAATTTAAATAGCTACACCTGGCTAGTGAACACTTGGATTACACAGTCTAAGTTCTGTTTCTGTTTCCGTATCACTGGCCATGCTGTTTTCAGACCCAAAACCTTCTCTCTCTGATCATCAGCATTAAGTCATTAAGCCAGTCATTCATTCAACAAACATTCATTGTGTGCCTACTGTGTGCCAGGCACTGAAAAGAATCTCAGTGTACAAAGTCATCACCTCACAGGGGAAGAGAATAGCGTTACCATCAGCCCCAAGCTTCCTGTAAGTAAATATCACCCTGTCTCTCACATTTGATCTTGTTCTTGGATAGTGACTGCCATTTTCTGATGTTTTAGGCAACATAATTAAAAATCGTTATGAAATGGCTTTTATTTTCTGAAAACTGCCTAATAAGACTTCCTTTTTCTATTGTACATTTGTTTTTTTCTGGTTATCCAAGATAACTTTTGAGGTTTTGTATTTCTTTTACTCTTTGTTTTCTTTTCTTTTTGTTCTTTTTTTCAGTAAGATTTTCATTATAATCTGAAGACGACTTTGCTTTCTTTAAATTTCCTTCCATGGACTTCTAACCCTATCATAGTTGGAATAAACAAATAAAAGCTTAAGTTTTTATAGGTGACTTGGGTTGATCCACTTACTCCTCTTATTAAAACCTATATGAATGTGTAGCCCAAGACATGCCTCTATATCTCTGTTTCCCACCCTTTCTTATCTGCAAACTTTGGGCTTAGTCTTAGATTCTCAGCAGTACTACAAGGGGGAGTGTTAAGCAATGAAAAACAATTTGACAATTTTTTTAAATGCTGAAAATTGTGACATATAAAATTCATTCCCTTCCAATCATCTATTAAAAATGTTAAATAAACCTGCCTGTTTTTAGAGACTGAAATAGAGTGAACAATCTTTCTAAGGGCAAATTTATCTGAATCCTCACAGGTATCATTAGGAAAGCAGGAAGGGGCGGGGGCGAGATGGTGAACTCTGGCCCCCGCCTCTGATGTATACAGGCTTGTGTGACCAGGAATCGTTTGCCCCCAGCACCTGATAAATATTACAGTTGATCCCAATATTCATGAGTAATGTGTACTTTTATGATTAGAAGACATCTTAGCCGTTAGGTTGCATTTCTATTTAGATAAGAAGAAAGTAAGGGCCAGCATGAATTTTTAATTAGACACAGTTAGAGAGCCTGCAGTTTGCAGCCTCACGTACAGTCTATTCATTCAAGGTTCTTATAAATTATATTAAGCTGGTTCAGAGCAGTAGGAGTCACAAGGACACCTCCCTTAGTATATGCAAAGCAACCATTAAAGACATGAAAACCAAAGATGAAAGAAAGGTACAAACTACCCGTGTTTTAAACCTATTTTTGGATCTTTCTTTCCGAAAACCTTATTCAATGCCCCCATGCTCTCCCTCATTGGGGGTTGGAGTGGAGCGGAGAGGGGAATGTAGAAGCTTGAAAATACCACCTGTTGATGCTAGGACAACAGAGTGATTCTTCTTTAGAAATGCATATAGGGCCGGCGAGTGGCTCAGTTGGTTAAGAGCTCGCTCAAGAGTTTGAGCTCTGAGCAACAGCGGTTCGATGCCAGCCCGAGCTGAGCAGCCGCTAAGCTACCAATAGGTAGCAGGATGGCTCAGCTAAAAAAAAAAAAAAAAAAAAAAAAAAAGAAATGCATAGAACATTCTGGGTTGGGGAGGGTGTCAGATGTGTCGAGTTTTAATGACGTTTATGCCAGTAACCAGCTTCATGAAATGGCAGGACTTCAACCCAGTTTCCTCATTTATTGAGGTAGAGAGATCTCTTCTAGATGTAATATTCCAAGATAAAAAGTGTGATCTTTTTGCTTGAGAACATAATACACGAAAGGAGAAAGAGCACAGGCTTTGAGGTCATTTATTCATCCTTCAACAAATTCTTGCTGGATGTAAACCACGTGCCAGGCACTGTACTAAGTTAAGTGTATAACAGTGACGATAAAAGCCTAGACCTTGCACACATGGGGCTTAGAGGCAGAGAAAGATAGAAAACAAGTTAACAAACATTGCCTATGACATCACCTTAAATCAACACCCTATTCACGTCTTTCCTAAGCAAGTCCTATTTCATATCTATAACAGGAGAGGTTGGGTGGTCAGGAGAGCCTCTTGGAAAGGAAATGTAAGCCAAGTTCTAAAAGGCAAGGAGGACGCCATCATGAGAAGAGTAGAAGGAGATATGTTACAGATAGAAGGGACAGTTGATTCAAAGTCACCAAGGTGGGGAAGAGTTTGATGTATTAGAGTTTTTCAGCTCAAAGTTTAGGTCTCAGACCAGCAACATCAGCATGACCTGGGAGCTTGGCAGAAATGCAGAATTTCAGCCCATCCTGTCCAGACCTATAGATTCACAAAAGCATTTTAACAAGAACCTGGGTGATGTATAATCACATTATAGCTTGAGAAGCACTGATTAGAGGGATTCAAAGGAGGCTACTGTAGGAGCACAGTGGGTCAGGAGATAAGGAGATGAATCTTTGAGATTTTAATTTGAACCTGCCTGTTCTCCAACCTCATTTCTGCCTGCCTTGTTTCCAAACTTACTCTGTGTCTTGGAAGGAAGTTATTTAGCTTCTCAGTCTTTGCATTAATCCTCTCCACAATCCTAAAAGGAAGCTATTGTGATTCCTATTGAGCAGATGAGCAAACTGACTATTGAAGTATTTAAGATACTTGGCCTGTGGATGGTGTTTTTAAAATGGTAGCAGTGGCTATACATCTTTTATTTCTTGGCTATTCATAAAGGAAACCAATGTGAATTGATTAAAGTGATGGAATTTTCACTATGATTCAACCTTATGGGTCTCCAAGTTCAGCTCCTTTAAAAACGTATTAACGGGTCAACGGTTTAAGGATTTTAGTGCGCATCTGAATGACAACATTATCCTTCTGTTTACGCCTGATTGTTTTTTACCCCAGAAGAAGATGCATTATTCACGGAGCTCTGTTGTTTACACCTCCCTGGGCATCCGGGTCTCTGACCTTGTGTTTCTCGGCCTCACGGCCACAGTGTCTGGGCGACTAGCCCCTTCCCCTGACTTTGGCTTTCCCTATGAATAGCATTCCCCCCCCCCCCCCCGCTTATCACCCAGGATTTCCAACCGCCCATGTTTGACATGCCCTGTGATCATAATCTGATTTTATTCTCCTCACCATGTAGGAAAATCCCCTGGATTAACATCTATGCTCAAGTTCAACATGACAAGGAGCAGGAAATGATTGGGTCAGTGAGCCAAAGTGAAAACACCCCCAAAATCACCCTCAGTGACTTCACCGAACCCGAGGAACTGCTGGACAAAGAGCTGGACACCCGGGTCATAGGTATGTGTGCTGCTACCACCAAGGCCCTGTGTCCTCTGTCCTCCAAACATGAGGTCAGCCAACCTACTTGGCCTGATCTTCAGATGGCACTGGGCTGGAGGGAAGGGCAAAACAGACAGGAGCATAATCACGTTTGAAAATTTGCCTGCCACTTCTAACCACACAAAATGGGCAGAAAGTTTTTCCCTTAAAAGTAGATAGAGAACGAAAGTGCAGGAGTCGGAGTGGGGGAGGGGTGAGGTTGACTATCCGTCACTGTTGGCCTTTTTTAGTTTTCTTCCACGAAGCAAAAGCATGATCCGTCCTAATTAATAATCCCAGGAAGGTGGGCTCTGTCATCAGATAGCCCTGGGTCCGTTTTCTTGCCCAGCCCGTCGACTTGCTCTGCCACCTCCCTGGGCCTTGTATTCCTCCTCTGTGACCTGGGGATAATAGTACCTGCCTTCTGAGATTGTTGTGATAATGAAATGATGTTTTGTCGTTAGCACAGGGCCTGACGCTTAGCCAGTGTTCAGTACAAACGGGCTCTCATTAGAGTAGAAGACAGCAAGGTTTGCTTCTACCCTGTGTACTGGTGTGGGAGACGGCAAATGTGAAATGTAGATGAGATAAGCCAGTGAGCTAATAGGATGGACTATATCCAGGGGCCCTATGAAATCGATGCATAGTAAGCACCTGTTCAAGGTGGCTTTTTTATTTTGCGGTAAATAAAACAAACAAAAAGGTCCCTGCCTTTGTGACATTTATACCTTTGTCTCCCTATCTTCTCTCCCCTGCAGGAGGCATTGCCACTATTGCAAACAGCGAAAGCACAAAGGAGATCCCCAACTGCACTAGTGTTTAATACCGACAAGCCACGCGGTCCACCATCTTTCTGACTTTTTATTTTTGATGATCACTATTACTATTATTATGGAAAAAATGAAAATGTCTTTTCTAACCTTTGTTTACCAAGGGCCCCTTCATACATAGCAGGCAGATGCTTAGCTTTGGGAGGCAAAGGGATTCTTAGCTGATTAAACGGGACAAAAAGGATAAATGGCTGTATTCGTGCTATGGGCAAAGTATGCATCTTCCCATGGCCTTTTTGCTTTATTCTGCCATTAATGGTGCAATGACTCTCTTTTTTTCTTGTGATTCCTCTTTCTTTTTACAAGTTGGATTGGCTTTTCATTAACCTCTCATTTCTCCCTCCTGTACCCTCCCCCGGCACACACACTTAAAACATAAACCATTTCCCAGGTAGATCTGCAGGAGATAGCTTGGTGGGGAGTGAACGTAGCTGCAAAAAGCGTGCACACCTTTATGAAAGAGGCCCTGCCTCGTGCATGTCAATAGCAAGGCTACTGATGGCTTATTGTATATAACAACAATGTAAATACCTTTTTATTTCCTAAGAAATAATTTAATGTTTAGTAAAAAGGAAAACAGAAAAAAGAAAGATGCGTGTGTTGGCTTATGCACTCACCCTCAGAGCTGCCCAACCCCCAGGCCTGCTTGATGTGTTGGGTTCTGGATGCTTTCCAGTTGTCTGTCACAATTAACTCTTGCATCTCTGTGTCCATGCCATAGCTGGTTTCTACTTATATATATAAGGGGGGTGGGGGGTGGCTTCCTTTGGGCAATCGGTAAAGGAACGACTATGGTGACATCGTAGAACATGGGGGTCTTTTTGTTCCATCAGTGATATGGAAGAAGTTGCAAGATGAAGCCCACTAGAGACTTCAAACTGAGATCCAGATGGGGGTACAAGGCTTCCCCTCCCAAAAGAAAAAAGTTGAGGATATTATCAGCCCGAGAAAATGGTTTCTCGAACAAAGCCACGCAATGGATCTAAAGATGACAATGGCTCTGCTTTCTGGTTGGATTCCAAGGAAAATGTATAATGCTTATGGGGGATTCTTGGGCTATTCTTAGCTCAGAAAAGTCCCCTGGACACTAGATTAAGCCCAACGAGTGCCTCTTGTGATCAGAGGAGTTAGAGAGGTTGGGAGGGAGGTAGCATTTGTGGAATCACAAGCCCATGCAAACCCTGCAGGCCAAATAGGGGTCTAGTCTTTAATGATATTAGTCAAAGATGATTTTAGCAAAGCTGTGCTATTTGCTTGTCAGATGTACACAACTTCCTTAAAGTCAAATGTCTGCCTTCAGTTCCCTTAAAATAGTTCTTGCCTCTTGAGTGGCTGGCTTTCAAAGCCAGTGTTCTCTTTTCCAGCACCTAGCCCCTTTAACCATTTACACATATCAATTGTTTTCAGTCGGATCACTTTAAGCCATGTTATAACCTTTTCTATTTTTTTTTTCAGGCTTAGCCTGTGCACACTTTTAGAAAATGATATACTGTATATATGGGAGGAAAGGCCAATTTTGTACCTGTTAATACTTGTGGGATGTTCACATTTTTCTCTGTGAGACACTGAGAAAATGTGATCTACAGAAATCTGACTGGCTACAGCATAGATCAGGATTAGGAGTATTTCTAACGATCCTGCTTTTTTGTTTCGAGGGTTAAATGGGGCAGACAATTGCAATACTTGTACTAAACACTGGAATACAAATGCATGAGTCATATCTATATATACAGTATATGTACATATACTGTTCTTGGTTTTATTGTTCCATTTGAATATTTCTACTGTAAAAAAAGACAGTGGTTTTGAAATTGTTGAAAATAAATGTATTTTTGTACATCAAAGCTATATAGTTGTCTGAGATTTCTCTCTTTGGGCAGTTTTCTTTATTACATCGGCCAATGATTGCTATAATAATGCTACATAACAAAAAAAATCTGAATAGTTTGTAACAACAGATATTTATGTTTTGCTCTTGAGTCTTCAGGTTGGCGGTGGTTTGGCTGAGCTCAGTGGGGACTGACCAGTCTCACCTGGGCTACTTTGGATGTAGGCTTCAGTTGCCTCAGGTCTGCTCCACGAGCTGTCATCATTCCAAGACAAGCAGCTACGCAGGGTATGTTTTCCTTATGGTGGATTGCAGAATTCCAAGGCAGGCTGACCGAATACCCTGTGCCTCTAATGCCTTGGTTCAAAGTGGTCACTCTGTTTACCCATCACCTACATTCCATGGACCACATCCCCGTGTCCAACATGATTGGACTTGGGAAATAGACTCTGTCTACTCTGGTGTAAGACACTACTAAGTTATGTGATGAAAGGTGTGGGTAGGTAATTCCAATCTAGGAAGGGCATGAAGGATTGAGAACAATAGTTCAATCTATTATACCTGTTCATTTTCTAGGACCCCCATGGGGAGCCCTCATTAGATGGCCCATTTGAATCAATATCCAAGTTTCCCAACCCATTGTTTGTGGCCAGGACTTCTGAGCAAATGTCTGGGGAACTGCTTGGACTTTGATTGTTACCTCAGCTCCCAGTGAGTGGTAGAATTGGAAGTCTTCAAGATTTCAGAAGGAGTAATAAAAACAGAAGAGGAAATACTCCTCTCTCTCTCTCTCTCTCTCTCTCTCTCTCTCTCTCTCTCTGTCTGTCTCTTTCTTTCTCTCTAACCATTTTCATACTGTTCGATGAATCACACCAGTAACATCTCCTTCTCTTGCCTGTGCTGAGTAAGGAATTTGGAAGGATGAGTGTCTCTTCATATTAGGTAATAAGGGAATGTAAACTAAATATCTAGAATAAGAGCTATAAGTTGGATATTTTTGGTGTTTTTTTAGTGTTTCAAAATGTATGATAAATTTCCACAGATCCCAGAAACCCAAAAGCTTTGGTCAGTAATCTGCTGCCATATTTTGCATACCAACTGGCTATTCTGGAATCATATATTCTGAACTCAAATTGAACATGTAAGATTAAACAAAGGTGGGCTTTTTTCATGTGTGTGACTGTATTTAGAAATTAGAAATTATTCTTGGTATAAGTTTTTTTTGTGTTATACGCACCTTTTAAACAAATTTACATTATATAAGTACCTTCCTCAAATATTGAGGAGTCACTTATGGTACCTCTAAAAGAAGTAGTTGGTTCTTTCTGTCTAATTAGTGGTTCATAGCATAAAATGCCTGTCTTTAAGGAATTTTTTAATTTTTGAGCTTCACAAATAATGTCAAGTGTCTAATATTCTTATTCCAAGTCAAAGGTGAATTTTCTAAATGCATTAGATTTTGCTTTCCAGTGCAATTTAAGTTCTTCCCATGTTAATTTTATGCTAGGTTGATAAAATTGCTCCCAGATTAAAAAGGATGAAAGCGAAATAAAGTGGTAAAGCAGTATGAGTTAGGTGGTTCATTTGGGCTAAGCTTTGCTAAGAATATAGGCTCTGTGTTCAGCACCCACATAGGGCTGTCAGATTTCTCAGTAGCAGACAGGCGAAGGCAGATGGCACAGAGTGTGACTGGCTTTGTAGCTCTTCTATGCTGGGTTTCTCCCCAGTGGTGAGGACATTGCATCAGAATTGTCTTCTCTAAGGCAATTCTAGACCTGATAAGTCAGCCTGCAGAAGCACTCTGGAGCTGGGGCCCAGCTATCAGCACAGTAAGCAGGTTCTCTGAGGGTTCTCGTGTGTGCTAATGCTTGAGGGAAACTGCTCTGTCTGCTCCTGAAATAGTTCAGGGAGAGTCACTGGGTAAAAGTCATGTGCCCTGGCTCCTGTCACCATGATACAGGCACCTTAATCTACAGAAGTGAGAACAGCTTCCAAATTTGCTCATTTCCTTCTGGGCAACAGCTGCAACTCTGAGAGAGTCACTTAATTGAGTTATCTGGAACAGACACACACTGTGAATCAAGGTGGTGATGGATTGTACTTTGGAAAGAATAGTAAGCCAGGAATTAGGAGATCTCTGACTTTCAACAAGTATTTCTGGACCACGATTTCCTTATTTGTAAAAGGGAAGCACTTACAGCCTGCCTCAGTGGTTAGTTTTGCTTTCCAGAGGTGTGAAGAGCACATGGCTAATTCCAAAATGATTGAGAGATGACTATGATGGGCTGTACTTAGGAGAACCCTCTTCTTCTGTAGAGGGATATACTGAGACTCAAAGAGGAAAGTGACTTCTCTAAGGTCACACAGCAAATTAGTGCAGAGCTGAAGCTAGAATCCATGCCTTCTTTCCACCATACAACCCCCTAACAAATGCAAAGCTGATGGAACTGCACATCATTAAGAGTCAGTAGGGAGTCTAGTGGTTATGACAATATGGCTCCCGTGTTTATAATGTCCAGAATGGCTTACATTCTAACTTCCCGAGTGCGCTCATTATTCAGTGGCTCACGTCCTTCTACATATTGTTGCCCTGCTGACCCACTTGTTTAGCAGCTCATGGCCTGATGGCCTTGCTTCCCTCACTGGACAGAAGTCAGGCTGCTCAGTAGACAGCTGTCAGCTTCACATGCTGTGCTCCTCTAAAGCGGTTGGCCTTGTTCAACAGAAAGAAGGCCAGAGAACGTACATAAGCAATGGGGATGCCTCCTCCTGACACATATACCAGATCCTGCCAAATTTTCTGGTTTGCTCCAATGGCACTGCCAAAGGAGACCAGATGTATCCCAACAATTCCCTCTCAAAGTACTATGGCATCGTGATGTCCCTTAAACTTATTTTCGTTATCGTTAACTAGACAGTAGCAGAGTGCCCTTTAAAATGCTCTTTGCCTCTGTGTTTTCAGACCATATATCATGATGAGATATCGGTTCATTCAGAGGGACGTGGTAGACACAAAAAAAAGGGAGGGGAGCCTGGCCAGAGTTCAATTTATTCAGAGACTAAAAGTCTCAGTAAAACTTGGATCCATTACTTTTTAATTATCTGAGGCCCAGATGGGTAAAATGACATAATCAGTGTCCAATTTCCCTCTCTGTAAATGGACGACAATGACATCTATCTCACAGGGATGGTACCCAGATCAAATGAGATCATTTGGGTAAACACACACAAGATCACTAGGGCCTGACAAATAATGAATTGAATCTGAGAAGCTCTAGTTCTGTTGTGCTGGATCCGTTTCCTCTGCCCACTCCCCACCCGCCACTGCCCTGGCCTCAAGTTGTAAAACTGATCTGACTGGCCTCTCACCTAGGGCCGTGTTCCCAGGGATAGAATTCAGAATTACCTGGGGCTACACCCCTCTCAGCTCCCCCTCAGAAGGAAGAGAATTTGGGTTAAAATCCACTATTGACACCTTGATTCCAAAAGTCACTGCTCCTTTTTATTGCTTTTTTTATTGTTAGTACAACCGATTTAGTTTTCCTTGGACAATATGGAAGGGATAAAAAACGGACGCTTCTAATCAGGACTGCCAGAAATGCCTCAAACTATAGACTGAAGGCTCTCAGGTTCTGAAACATGCTCCTTCTTGCTGAACATAGTGATGCCCTGGAGGCAGCCATGTGGCTGGGACAAAAATGGTTTGGCCTTGCTTGTTTATGGTTTTGGGCTCCAGTATTTATAACTTGCTTCTTGTTGATGCTCCCTTCTTGCACAAAGCTTTTGTGGTGATGTTTGCAGTTCCAGGTCCTGCAGTTGCTCAAAGCCTCTCTGAGGGCCACTGACTTGTGTTCCTTCATCTTCACACATTGAAAAATAATCAGATAAAACAATTATTTTATATATATATATATATATATATATAGAGAGAGAGAGAGAGAGAGAGAGAGAGAGAGTGAGAGAGAGATATATAGATATATAGGTATATCTTTTTTATATATGGCCATATCTGGAGGTACAAAGGACAGGGTTTCTTGCCTTCAATTCTGGTCACAGCTCAAGGAGAGCTCTTTCAGAGTGTGAGCACAACATGGAGATTCTTTTCAAAATGTCAGAAAGACAGGAAAATAGATCATGACAAGCATACAGGCCATCTGTCATCACGACTTCGTCTCTGGGGAATGGCGCTGCTTGCAGCTACTAGAAATGAACCAGATAAAGTGGAGCGTTCAGTAATTTCCTCTTGCGAAAGTAGGTGGTCTGGTCCCTGAAGAACAGAGACCTGCTCAGCTGAAATGTCTGTGCCCAAAGTGTCCCATGTGCTGGAGCTGCTGGGCCCCAGGGATTTCTCCCCACCATGAAGCCCTACTGTTTCTCCCTGGAGCCTTTCCCAGTAGCCTCTTCTTATGATGTAGGGTCTTTTGGTGCTTATTCTCCCTTGCAAAGGGTTATTGAAATCAGTCTTCCAAGAAGTGGCTGCAATTAACACTGTGTCCAAGCATTGTCAATAGGAAAAGAAAGGAAGCTGTGCAGAAGTAACAGAGACAGAATAGAGTTGTTTTTCTTCTCACTAATCTGTCTTTCTTGGTTTCTAGATAGGATCACCTGGGAAGCACAAAATTGTCTCCATAAACAGCACACCTGGTCCTTGGAGCACCAGGATGATTTGCTCGCACTGACTTTCCACATCTTATGGTTCAATTAGAGGATTGTTGGGCTTTTTCCTTTGGCAGCTGAGACATTTTGGGAGAGGGACACCAAGGGAAGAAGAGAGGAGAGATGAGTCTAGGGAAATATAGTTAATTATTGTGAATTACAAAGCTCTACTTGACACATTCTTATTTCAACCTCTCAATTTCAGATTCTCTTCTATGAGGGGAAAATACAAATGTCCCCCAGATTTCTAATGTATTTATAATGGTACCAAGACAACTCTAGGTAGCATGTTCTCATCATGAGCTAGTCATCCAATGCTATGTATGCCTTGTGCCTCCTAATTAGTGGCATGTTGGTTGCCTACTGATCATGTTGGACCCTCAACCAGTCAATAGGTAAGGGTGGGCAGGTAGATGGAGAAAGATCCCTGAGCCCAGGGGAGCTCAGATCTTGGCAGACTTTCCAACAACAGGTGGACTTCTCACCTTGCTTTAAAATGCATCCCTTTTAAAGAGGCAGCCACCACTTGCATGGGTTCTAACAGGAACGTGGCAGTTCTCTAAACACATGTCTCCTTTCTAAGAGTTCTCCATAGAAAGATGCTGTCCTTCCAAAGCCTCTTGGCTCAATGGTTTAGACCCAGCAAGTGACAACAAGTAGAATAAAAATAAATAATTAAATGTGCATCTGTAGCTGATAACGGGGCAAGAGCCGTTTCATGCTTTCATTCAAAAAATATTTATGGAAAACCTGCTCTCTGTCAGGCTCTGTTCTGGATACTGGGAATATACCAGTGATCAAAACACACAATATAGGGTAACCATATCATTTTTAAATCTAGACTGAGACATGGAGTGGCGCACTATTAATAATTACTCTGGAAAAAGAAATAATAATTACTCTGGGAAAACAAGCATGACACAAAATTGTCTCAAGCAAACTAAGATACATGGTCATCCTAACTTAAAATTCAGAGGAAGCATAAAGTCAGAGATGTATCCATGTTCCATTTACCTTTGGATTGTTATTTCCCTTTCAGACCATGACCTATGGATGGAAATCTAATTCTTTGAGCCTAAAAGCTGTTCACGGAGATCCCCTATCAGCCTTGGAGTCTTCTGAGGGACTCTCTGTGGGGTGGTGAACTCCTACATAGTCAAGGTCAGTGAGCTTTTTAAAATATATTTAAAATATTATATAAGTTAATAAGAATATAGACACTGGTCCTGGCTAATTCAAGCAAATAGGAATTTATGAGACAGTATTAGGAGCACATGAATTCAACTCAAGTTTGGAGAACACAGCTTGGAAAGAGGCAAGAGGTAAGCTAGCTTTGGAGGGATGAGAATCAGGAAACACAGGACTGTTTTTCTGGCAGATAGCATCTTACCAAAGGTCTCCTCTGAAATGAATTCTCATCATCTCTTCTATCCCAGTCTTACTGAAGATTGAAAAGTCCAGATAAATTTCCCAACTGGGAAAGTATAGGTGACATGCTCACTGCATTATATTAGTGTTATGGGCTAAACTGTGTCTCCTTAAAATACATATGTTAAAGTCCTAACCTCTAGTACATCAGAGTGTGACTGTATTTGGAAATAATGACTTTTATAAGGTGATTAAGTTAAAATGAGTCTGCTGGGTCAGTACTAATCCAATCTTACTGATATTCTTATAAGGAAAACTTAGGACACAGACAGGTACAGAGGGAACAGCATGTAAACATGGGGGGTGAGATGGTTATCTATAAGGGGGGAGGTCTCAGAAGAAACCAACCCTGCTGACACCTTGATCTCTGACTTCCAGTCTCTACAATGTGACAAAATACATTTCTATTGTTTGAGACATGCAATCTGTGGTACTTGCTATAACAGACTTAGAAAATAAACAGTGAAGAAAACTGCATGGGGAATAGACCTACCTTTTGAAATGGGAGTGGACGCATTGGAATTTACTATTCCACTTAGACTAGGTACATGAGAAGAAACCTTAATCCTCCACCACCACCAAAGGTAACACGTGTGTGGTTATAAAGGTACAATGGATGCTGGACAGAGGATGAATGTCCACTACAATAACCCTTAAAGTAATTTGTAAAATCGCTATTCTTTCAATATTTTTGAGCATAAACTAAGAAACTAAGTGCCTGGTACTGTGTGTTAGGTGTTAGAAGTCCGGATATGAATATGCAAGCCCTTTACTGGTGTGGCGGAACCTATAATTTAAGGAGCATTCTTGTAAACATTCTATTTTCTATCACACTTTTTGGGGAAAGAGAGTGCTTTGATAGTTTCGAGAAAAGTAACAGAAGGGTGGAGAGGAGTAATTAGGCTGGCGGTGAAAGTTAAGGAAGAATTATCAAAGGGAAGTACATTTACACTAGGCGTTAAAAAATGTTGGAATTTGTTCACACATTTTTTCCCACCAAGAATCTTTTTTTCCCTTCTCTATCTGGCAAAATGATAAGAGTTTTAAGGAAGTGGCAGAACTGGAGGATGAATAGGGATGAAGGGATGGTGGGAAATGGACTAAAAAGACAACAATGAAATAATATAAAAAATCAAGAGTTGGATTTAGAAAAATGTTGACCTAATCTGCTCATGAAAAAGTTTGTATTTTCGATACTATTCCAACTTTTATAATGAACACATATTCATATCATAATTTAAAACAATAAAGAAGAAAGTAAAAATCACATCAAATGTCCATAATTGTGTTCAAGTTCTAGTGGATTTCCAGGTATTTCACTAGAGTCCTTTTTAATAAACCTTAAAAAAGCATAATGAGATTGTTTGGCAGTACTGATTATTAAGCATCGTTAAAATAGGAACATTCATAGGTCAAAGATGGACAATAATTTCAAAAGAGACTTGTAGTAGCATAATATCTGCTAGAGAATGGTTTATTGGTCTTTATAAATGGAAAAAGAAACTATAATTACTTAGGTCCTTCACAATGAATATTAAAGATGCAGGAAACCATTACTCAAGATTCTTGGCAAAGGAAATGGCTTTTATGTTGCTCTCTCCTACTCTTTTGTCTTCCTCCTTTCACAAAAGTAGAGACACTTTTGTGTTTTGCAATTCTGCTGGCAATGCCCCATGGTTAGTAATTTGCTAACAAACGTTGGAACAGAACAGCACAAATTAAGGTTTCAAGTGGTTTTCAAACATGGCCGACGATTCTGCATGCACTGTGAGGTGAAGAACTGAGCTGAAGGAAGGCATTGCCTGGTGATGGAAGAGATTTTAAACAGAAGGGAAACTGGGACCAAATGTCTTCCCTGAGGCTTAGCATCTACCTGACACTGAAACAGGGTGATGCCGGAAGGCTCAGAATGGAAGGCTCAGAATGGAACTCCGGAAGCCACGGGCCTGGATAAGATCACCCAGTGGAGAGACATCTAGCGGAGGGGCTCAAACTAGCCCTATCAGCTTTCTACAATAGTCTGCTCTCTAAACAATTTTCCATTTACAGAATATACTTTTTAGGAGTGTTTATCTTTGAATCATGTAAACTTCCTCCCTTCAGATGAAGCCTCTCCCACTCTGAGCTCTCAGAATGAAGGGATCACTTCCCACCTGAGACTCATCTAGGGCATTGCCTCCACCTTTGGGGCAGGCACGTGATGTTGCCCTAAGGATTTAGCCTTTGAAGATCTAGAGGTCTGGGTTCAATGCCACCTTCTGCTATTATTAGCTTTGTGGTTTTGGGTAAGTCTTTAACCTCCCCAAGCCTCAATTCTCTCTTTTGTTCTTATGAAGAAAATAATATTGTAATAAATAGAAAACATATCATAGGTTCTGCATAAATGGGCCATCCCTTTGCCTCCATCTTCCCTCTGCAATTTCCTAGGACACCTGTATGGCAAAGCCCATGAGTCTACCTGCAGGACAGAAGCGTAGGACGGCTCAGACCCCCTCGGCCACATGGGCCCTACTCTAACCTATCCACCAACCCAGGACTGCCTCCCCTCCCTTGTGCAGGAAACAATGAAACAAGCTTAGAAAAGAGAGCCCCTAAACCAACCCCACCACCCCATGAATGTTTACACCTGGTCTTTTGTCAAGTCTCAGAGAAGCGAGCGCCAAGATACCAATAATTTTGCAGAGGCAAAACGTGGGCTGGGATGGCACAGGAGACAAGTGGTCAGGCCCATGACGTGACTGGTGAGCTGTTGGATAAACGCGGCATCATTCAGTGCAGCCAGGCCTGCCAGCTGAAGGTCTCCTTTTCATTATAGCAAACCCGAGACCAAGCAAGGTCCTTCCCAGAGCCTATCATTAACTTCGTTATTATGGTGATTATCAACAATGTGCCAGTTTCCCTGCATCTTTTAGGGACTTTCAATGATTACATGCTGAGTTTTTTTCCTCCCCGTCTTTCTGCGGACTTCTCCCCTCCCTCTCTCCCCGGACTCCTCCTCCCTCCTCCTGCCCCAAATGCCAAGGTTTCTTTTCTTTCCTCTTCTCATATTATTTTCCTTATAAAAGAATGGCAGTGACAGGGATGGAAATACTGCAGGATTTGGAATCTCTCTGACTGAGGGGAAAGTAATATTTGTATATTATTCAGCATCCTCTGAGTTATTCATCAGAAGTTTCATTTTTCACTAAAGTCTTTTCCTTATCTTAAAGTCACTGATATGAATATATATCATGACGTTAAAAAAGACTGAATTACTTTGCGAGGGTGAAAAGTATAACTATTGCATTGTTCTGTACACCTGAAACTAACAATAAAAAAATTAAAAAAAAAAAAGACTGAATTACGCTTCGCTGGCTACTGCTAAGATTTGTGAAGGCTCCAAGCCCCGACTAGTCCCTGGGTATACCAAGCCGTGGCGTTTTACGTCTTTTTTGTTTTTTCCTTTCTCAGCAAACACACATTAACAGGGTTTGTCTCTTCTTTGTAATATGGGAATGATTGAAAACATACTCTGTATTGCTTGATAAAGACCTTTGCCAAAAGGAGAACAGCTCTGTCATTTGAGTATATTTCCCAGGGGCCTCGAGATGTGCTTGAGGCAGGTTTAATCGGGTGTGTTTGAGCAGCAATGCTGCCTGTGAGCTGAGGGCAGAAGCTTCTGTGTGGGGTCAGTGGCCCAGAGACTATGGAATGCCCACGTTTCAATGCAGATTATAATGCTGTTTGGCTGGCTTATTCCCTCATAGCAGAGGTACCTTAGCTGGGGCAACCTGGTGATTCATCTGTTCACACGATTGTTGTCAAGAGGGTTTCCAAGAGCAGCCCCTAACAGGCTGTGTCAGTCCCCTAAATCGTTATGACAGATTACTACATACCAGGTGGCTTAAAACAATAGAGATTTTGTTCTTGCAGTCCTCAGGCCAGAAACTGAAATCAGGTGTCAGCAGACCTGGTTCTTTCTGGAGGCCTTGAAGATGAACCCATTCCCTGCCTCTCTCCTAGATTCTAGTGGCTGCTGGCGATCTTGGCATTCCTTGGTTTGTAGATGCACCGCTGCAATCTCTGCCTCCATCTTCACATGGCTTCTCTGTGTGTTCTCCCCTTCTTTCTTATAAGGAAACATTGTTATTGGATTTAGGATCTATTCAGTTAATTCAGAATGATCTCATCCAAAGATTTTTAGCTATATTTACAAAAACTCTTTTTCCAAGTAAGAAACCTGTCACGTTGACAGGTTCTGGGTAGATGTATCTTTTGGAGAGTCATCCTTTCAGCCCATTCCATGGACTCACTCCTAAAAATACGAAAGAGACAGGTGAAAGGATGAAAGGTGGGATAAGCAGAATACCTGTGTGGGGACCAACATTACACAACAGAACTTCATCCTTAGCAACCAGCATCCGCTGCCAGGTCCCATGATTCATCTCTTTTCCTTAGCCCTTCCTTCTCCATCAGACTGCACCAGGCCAGCGTCCTGGTCCTTTGATTCTCTGCGGTGAATCTGGGTTATGTGCTGTGAGCTTGCTATTCTGGTCCACATTTTGTAAACTTTATTATTATTAGATACCTTAAGTCTTTCGATCCCACAAGTCTGGTGGCCTATTATGAACAAGTTATTTCCCCACTGATACCCCCACCTCTGCTTCTCCTGAAGGAGGAGAGAAAGCCATCCCATTGCTCGGATTCCAGGGCACTTATTAGGTTTCCTTGCTAGTGATTGCGGTCACCGTGCCGCTTTGGTGTGTGCCATTCTCAGGAAAAAAGGGAGGGTTTTTTTGTATGCATTCTTGCACTTTTCTATATTTTCATGAACTAGACAGAGCCACTACATGCACTGATTTCATTGGCGCTACCAGGAGAGGGGAGGGTTGGTGGAGAAGCCTGATAAATGTCTAGGCTAGGTCACAAGTATCATTCAGGATTCTCCAAACATTCTGCATTAGGGTTTATGGCACAGGTCTTAGGAACAAGAAGGTGGCAATTTGTTTCCTTTGTCCTTTACCCCAGGACTCTTGGAAACCTCTTGGGGAGGAGTGTTCGAGACAAGAGCCGGACGTTTTTGAATACTTGGTCCTCTCGTAAATCATCTTAATTCTACTAAACCCTATCATTACTTAATAGAAACTGCATATTGAGACAAAAGGGCTTTATTCCACTTTGTCCAATGAGCGGAGGCAATTTTATGCAGCTGTCCACTGTCTAGGACCCTGCAGCTGAATTTAGAAGCCAGAGAAGGGAGTGAGGTGAGCACATGGAGAGCAGAGAGCCACGTGGGAGATGAGTGAGGGAAAGACAAGCCACAGTGATTGAGGACCCTCTTCCCAACACAGACATGCAGCTCCACCTCGCTGGTACAAACCTAGCCCCTCGCCAGCTGGATCCACATGCTGCACCCCAGAGGCACCCCACTCGCTCTGGTCTCTGAACTACCTGGGCAGAGTCTGGGATACACTCGTCCATCCATTCATCCATTGGGTCTTTGGAAAACTCATGATGTATTTTATCAGTGTTTTTCAAAGGCCATTTATTTATATAAAGAAGAAAGATCAATCAATGATATATTGCCCGTTTTGTTCAGTAGCCTTTTGCCATCTTTCAGTGAGCTTCATAATTCCTTGTTCATGGAAGGACCTGTCTTTCTTTGCGAAAAACTGAACAAGATGCTGATTTACAGCCTCATCTGAATTGAATGTTATACCACGCAAGTAGTTTTGAAGAGAGCGAGACAAGTGGACGTCTGATGGCACAAGGTCAGATGAGTATGGTGAGTGTGGCAGCACATCCCATCCAAACTCCAATCATTTTTGACGGGTGATCAAACTTGTGTGTGGTCTCGCATTGTCGTGATGGAACACAACTTCTTTACAATTAACAAGCTCTGGACGTTTCTGGATGATGGATTCGTTCAAACTGTCCAATTGCTGACAGTACTCATTCGAATTGATTGTTTGGTTCCTTGGTAGGAGCTCAAAACACATGACACCTTTAAAATCCCACCACACTGAGAGCATAACCTTCCTCTGATGAATGTCTGCTTTCGACGGCATTTGAGGCAAATCATCACATCAGGACTAAGACCGTTTGTGCACCACATTGTTGTAAACAATCCACTTCCCATCACCAGTTATAATTCGCTTCAAAAAAGGATCGTTTTCCTCATGTTTAATGAGCATATTGCAGATGTTTATATGTGCCGTCAAATGAACTTCTTTGCGTTCATGCGGATCCCAAATATCGAGCTTGGTTACTTATCCCAGCTTCTTCAGGTGGCCGTGAATGCTTGAATGATGGACGTTCAATGTTCCTGCAATCTCTCATCATGTAACGTGGGTTTGACTTGATCAATGCCTTTATTTTGTCGTCATCAACCTCGGTGGGCCTTCCTGACTGAGGAGCGTCATTGAGATCAAAATCACCAGCACGGAATTTCGTGAATCATTGTTGGCACTGACATTCTTGTAGAGCTTTGTCACTGTAAACTTTATGCAACTTTTCACAAGCTTGACACACATTCTTCCCTTTATGGAAGTAAAATAGTAAAATATGATAAAAATGCACAGTTTGATCTTCCATCTTCAACTTGTTGTAAAATCTCCAAAACTCAACCAAATCGCTGTTTGTTTGTTTGTTTTTTTACAATGAAGCTAGAACTGTCAGCTGTCAAATGACATAGCAATAACATAGATGCGAATTACTCTAATACTTCCAAAAATGAACTAGCGCCATCTGTTGCAAACATGCATTGTGACTTTTCTGAAGACCCAATAAATCCTAACCAGCATAGGAGAGACCCAGCATAGATGTGGCTCCCTCGGTGAGTTTTCCTCATAGCCCCATCTCAATTCTTCTCACCCTGTCCTGCTTCCTACAGCATTCATTTGCTCTACTACCTACATGCTTGCTGTTATCATTTGGCTTTTCTCATTTTTTATCATGCGAGAGAGGTGTAGCAGAAAGGACACAGAGCATGAAGTCAGATGTCCTCACTTCTATCGGGCTGTCGGAAAAGTCATGACATATTTTTTCCATGTTTTTTGCTGCAAAAATGCGTCATGACTTTTCCAACAACCCAATAGTTCCATCTCTTCTCATATTATCCGGCTTACTTAGGTTAGCAATTCAGTCTATCTGGGCACATTTCCTCCTCTATAAAGTAGGAGCCTATGCTGAAGAGATATTATGTCTGCTCTGCATGTCTTATCAGGTAATTGTATGTATCAAATAAGAGACCTTGTCCTGTAATGAATTTAATATACTGGCTCAGAGCTGCCACAACAAAGAGCTGAGTATGAAGGCAATTTCCTGGCTTTTCCTTACACCTGGGTTTGCACTTCTTTGCAGCAGTACACCCAACACCAGCATCTGTGAGTTTTGGCTGCTAATGCCTCACAGCTGTTCCCGCCCCAGAGGGATCTCCATTTCTCCTGAAAGTAACATCCCAACCACACTCCTTGATGGGGCAAGTCTGCGATGTAACGTATGCTCCAGAGGACCCTGGGGGTCAAGTCTAAAGTAGACTTAACCTGAGACTGTACCCTTGCTTGACTCTCTCTCCCATTTCATACATCTTCCCCCCCCCCCCGTGGGAACACTCTCTCAATAAATTATATGGCTCAAATCCCTGTCTTATGGTCTGCTCCTAAGAAACCCAACCTAAGACACCATCCCGTGGTAGTCAGATCACAAAGCAAGATCCCAATCCTTATGATTCAAAGTGTACTTACAGATAGGAGATATGTGAGACACAGCGATGCCGTCCTCAGTGTAATATCTCAAGGAGCAGAAAAATCAGCTCCCTATCCACCTGCAAACACAGATAGCTGAGTGCCACGGTCCTGGGCTCCAGTCGTGAGCCAGAGCTGAGGAACTCTGGGAGATGGAGGGCAATGGTCTTTTGTGTGTCCAGCGGGATACACAGCAGGCTGCACACTCCCCCTACCCGCCCTCCCTCAAACATACACATGCACACCACAACCAAGGCTAGAGCACTGGGGCCTGTCATAGCACTAGGCCTTAGATGGCAGCCCTCTCTTCAGCAGGAATTTTCTCCCGAGGTTGCTAAGCCCTCAAACTCAATAATTATTATCATCCACAAGCTGAGCTATCTTAAAAGCATTTGTGTAATGGAAACATCTGGTGTGTGAATGGAAGGCTTACGTACTTTTTCTCTTCCTCCCTCCAGTCAACACTAAGTGAACACTGGCTATCCTGCTTCCCCGCCAAGCACTGCTTCGTGATTTACATCTGTGTTTTCATCACTGTGCACACTGTTTTCATGGAGCCCTTGCCTGGAGGGAAGGGACATGAGTCACAACTTGCAAGATTTTCTTACTAATTACAAGTTTCCAACATCTCTCTTTGCTGAAGAAAACACGACCATGTTACCTTGTTCAATTATTGCTAATTAAGTAGGACCAGGTCATCATTCCCATCAACCATCGCTGTAAGTCCTGTAGATTTCTACTTTTTTTTTTGCTTCAATATTACACACACACACACACACACACACACACACACACACATACATACATACATACACATATTTGTGTGTATGGAAGACATAAGCTGGGGCCTTGATGTTATAAAGAAATTGAATGTGCACGCAAACATTATCTTTTATTTAATTAAATCCAGCCTTTTCCAGGTGGCTCATCACAGCTGTCCTTCCCAATGGCAATGACTCCTTGGAGGGTGATCAGTGAGTGTATAGCTTGGACTATTGATTGTCTTGCTGCTGCCCATGGTATGTGTTCGTTTGGATAGGAAGTCTCCTGTACGATGCCTTCTGCATAGTATAGTAATGAAGACTGTGGAACTAGAACTGGGTCTCAGCCGTCACTTCTGGCTGGTGACTTTGGCAAGTGACTTAACAACACTAACACTTAGTCTGCTTTCTTTTCATCTCAAAATATGAATAATAGTAGGGGCTTCGTGGTACTGATTGAGGATTACATGAGATGATCACTCTAAGTTATCAAATGCTCATCTGGGTGCCTTTGGTTTGTGTTAGTCTTGTGACTTGATTTGGGGCTATCAATGAAAAAAATACGTTAGATTTTTTAGGAATTAGCCAAGCCAAATCAACATATTCCTCTAGGTAGAACCAAGAGTTAGTATTCAGACCATGGCTTTGTAGCAGAGAGAGACCAACCAGTCTGTCAAGTGGGTTAAATATCATTGTCTGAAGTGATGAAGCAATGGTTCTAAACACAGTAAGCTGCAAGTCCCCTGTGCTCAGCTCTTTGAATCCGAGCTGCCCTCAGTCTGCTGATAGAAAAGAAGCTGCCCTTCAATAATTGAGAACTCCTCTACCTCCAAATTGCGACTTTAGCTGCTGTTTTCAATATTCCTTTTCTGCCTTTTCCAGGGAAGTCTTAGCACAGAACTTTTCCTTTCTGTTTTCTACTCTGATAACTATTTGAGGATGGTGAAGACCGTATCTTAGTTTCTGTGTGTCTGGTGTAGAGTAAGAATTTGATACATGTTTGTTGAGGGCAATCAAGTTGTAATCATGAAAAGATAGCGTCTTGGATAAAAACCGTGTCTATATTAATTATGATCTTTTGTTATCATGAACTCAGGTCTTGAGTGCATTGTCTTTGGATCTGACTTTGTTCTTGGTTTCTGACTTTCCAGTTCTAAGTTCCAGTTCTTAGGAGGCTCACTGGTAAGCTTACTCCCTCTGTCTTCACAGGAACCACATGATTTCTCATCTCTGGTTTCCTCTGCCAACCTGCCTGCCTGCCTGTCCATATTTATCCTGATTTTTACGTGCTCTTCAGGCTCGTGCTCCTCCAACAATAAAGTCTCAAGCAAAGAGCCCTGGAGAAAAGTTTTAGAGATAGAATCTGATTATTGTGGCTTGTCTTTTTGAGCAAGCAAGTCACTGTCTCTGCTGAGTTGCGGCCCATCCCCCAGCCCATCAGCTGAGACCTGGATAGCAGGATATCATGATACAGAGCTTGACCATCCCTTTCAGTTGCATAGAGATGAGGCAGCTTCTCTGAGATGGAGATGGGATGGTTACTGCCACAGAGGCAATGTAAGACTCATACTCTTCTTTTTCCTCCTCTCCCTCAAGCCTGCTGCATTTTTTATGAGTTAAAAATGATCAGAGAAAATACTCCCTCTTGGAGCATATGTTCATGGTACTCCCTAAGCATGAAATTTAGATTACCTTCTGAGCACAATGCTAGGAAGAATTCAGCATGCGGGAAATGAAATTAGCCATCTGTAGAAAAACCTACCCTAAATGGTAAGCAGTTGAACTTCCAAGTTCATTGATTTAGGTGTCATCAATCTCAGGAGAGTGTGGCTGCTCAGCAGAGCTAAAGCTGTTGCCTTCTTCATCCTCCCTGTGAGGAAGGAATGTGCTAACAGAAGGGCATTTCCTGCATGATGAAAAGAAAATGGGGATCCAGGAGGTGAGGCTTGGAATAACGATATCCAGCTCTCCTCTGTACAGAAAAGGGGGGCTCCTCGTCATCAGACAGGAGCTCTTCGGTTCTGGAGGGTTTTTATCTTATTATCTCCACTTCAATTCCCACCTACTTTTCACCTTTGTGCATCTGATTTCATTTCCCATTATTCTTTGAACATGCTTTGTCTGAGTTTAACGATTCGCCTCACCCCAGCCACCAAAATTCTTGGATACTTTCTAATCTTCAGGCAATAGTTTGACAAGATGAACACAGCCAAGTGGAACTCTTCCTCCTGGAAATGTCCTATTAAACTTTCCCTTGTGAACCTTCTTCCTGCTACTTCAAACCTGATGCCTTCAAATCTCTTTGGGGACTATATATATTTTTTTGGCTATTTTTTTTTCTTTGCTCCTTGCCTGACCATTGTTTTTGTTGTCATTGTTGTTTGTTTGGTTGGGTTTTTGTTTTTGTTTTTTGTTTTTACTTTTTAAAGCTCTTTTCTCAATCATCTGGTTTTATCACTCTCCCCTAGGTTAGTGTCTCTATCCTAAGACTTTTACTACTATCTGTATTCTAATACCCCCTAAACTTAACCACAGACTCTAGAACCCTAAGGAGTCAAAGTCTTTCTCCTGGTCTACACATCCGGGCCTCTGCTCCTCTACCCAATGGTGAGCCAGTAAATCTTTCACAGCGGGCTCTCGTGGGGAGCGGGAAGAAGGGCTCTGATTTGAATATGCCAATTTTCATGACAGAAATATACTGATCATGGCTGGTTTTAACTACCGAGTTGACATCCACCAGCTCACAAAATAACTGAAAATTTAACAATTGGCTTTCCAGAGCTGGTGTGAGCCAGCTCCAGCACACCATTGCTTCTGCTGGAAATGTCATCTTTCTTCTAATTTTTAAAAGTTTTTCAATTACAGTTGCTGTGCAATATTATTTTAGTTTCAGATGTACAACATAGTGTTCGACATTTGTATAAATTACAAGTGATCACCCTGATAAGTTTAATACCCACCTGACACCATACGTAGTTATTACAATATTACTGACTATATCCCCTTTGTTATTTTTCACATCCCCGTTACTGTTTATGTAACTGTCCTCTTGATTAACCCATAGAAACTTCAAACCCTATATAGTCAAAGCTGAAGGCTTTATAGCTTGGGTGATTATTTTCCTCCTGACTAGTAATCTAAATCATCAGGACTGACAATGTGATTGCCAAGAGAGCAGGAACCATACTATTCATATTTACTCTCCTATCTACAGCACCTAGAACCCTGCTGGCACCTACGAGGTGTGATCAAACAATATGGTGAATGTTTAAATAAAAAAAAATTATTACAGCGAAAAACACATTGCCATTAATCCCCCCCTAAATATTTCCCCTCGCTTTGAACACACTTATACCATCATTCTTGCCACTTTCTGAAAGCAGTTCTGGAAGCCATCTTTTGTGAGTGTCTTTAGTTGTGCTGTCTTGGTTGCCTTGATGTCCTGACTCATTTTGAGTTTGGGGAAGAATCAGAACCCTGACAGTGCCAGATCCAGTGAATAAGGTGGATAAGGACACACCATTATGTTTTTATTTGACAGAAATTGCTATACCAGAAGTCATATGTTACATGGAGCGTTGTCATGATGGAGGGTGATTTAAGGCACGCTTTAAAATACACCTTCTTGGGGCCAGCCGAGTGGTACCATTGGTTAGGAGTTGGCTTGAGATGCCAGCTCTGAGCAGCAGGGCCCCAGGTCGGATCCCACATGAGGGCCAGTGACGCTGTGCCCTCTACAGCTAAGATGCTGAACAACAGCTCGACCTGCAGCTGGGCTGACGTAAGTCACCGGCAATGGCATAGGCTGCAGCAAGGCTGCAGTGGGATGCCGTAAGCTACCATGAGTGGCTGGCAGCCAGCGTGAGCTGCCATGAGCTGCTGTGAGCAGCTGTCCAATGGCTGGCGAGTGACAGCCTCATCCAGGAAGAGCACAATGATAATACCAACATGGGCCAGTGAAGCGACGTCCTCCACAACTAGACTGAAGAACAAAAGGACAGCAACTTGTCTGTTCCTCTTCCCCAATTCCTCAATGCTGTTCCCCTCCCCCAATTCCCCAATAAAAATCTTTAGGAAAAAAACCCCAAAAATCCCCCCACAGCTTCTTTCAACCGTAGCTCACACCCTACTGACTCCACCAAACAAGTTGAAACTTGTCACATACTGTTACTAAGGTTCAACACACTGCTTCCCAGGTTGAAGATCCCTATCTTTCCATTGAATGGCACTTGGCAGCAGCATTCACCATATTTTGTGATCATAGCGGAAAGCCTCCGTGTCACAGATTGCTTCTGGTACTGCAATTTCTGTCAAATAAAAACATTATGGTGTGTCCTCATTTACCTTATTCACCGGATCTGGCACCATGTGATTTCTGGCTCTTCCCCAAAGTCAAAATGACCATGAAAGGTAAACGTTTTGAATCAATTCAGGACATCAAGGCTGACACAACAGTGCAACTAAAGACACTCATGAAAGAGGACTTCCAGAACTGCTTCAGAAAGTGGCAAGAAGGATGGGATAAGTATGTTTGAAGCAAGGGAGAGTATTTTGAGGGGGATTAATGGCAATGTGTCTTTTACTGTAATAATTTCTTTTTAAGTTAAACATTCACTGTATTTTTTATCATACCTTATAATACACAATAAATATTTGTGGAATGGATGAGACATTATGCCCAATATTCCAGTCTGTTTTCTGGTCCAACTTAGCCTTATAAATAATAAGTTAGCATTATTATTTATATATCAAATTCTGTGCATTTAGCAAATTAGTTTCTGATGGACAAATTGAATTCTGAACCTAGAGGCTGAAAACCACAAACTGGACTATGGGAATCCACCAAGGGTCTGTGCAGCCAGATGCCACCTCCTGTTGTAATGCTCTATAAATGTGCCAGAGGTAATAGTGTGGACAGTTTTGCTGAAGTGCTATAAATAAAGAAACATCACCATATTAAAATCACTTCAAACAGACTGGGTAATCTACTGAGAGAGTAAAGTGCATGCGTTTCAGGTAATTCTAAATCTGTGCTCAAATTCCAGATTGGACAGTTGTTAAGCTGGTTGCCTTGGATGAATTGTTTAACCTTTGTTTTGTCAACTATAAAATGCTTAGTAAAATATCTAACTTTAATTGTTAGGAAGGGAAATAATGTATGCAGTACAGCTGGTGCTCAATAATGGGTTCACAAAAGATAGTTTATAATATTTTTGCTATAAAGAAAAAAACCTCATTGTTCTTGTTTCTAGTAGGCCTAGATTTTAATATTGATCCCTACCAGAAATGCATGAGTGACTTGTACACAGTAGGTATACATTTATCAAATAAATGAATGAATGAATAACTGTAAAATGGAGTACTAAGAGATGAAATGATTTGTCGTACTCAAGCTGCAATGAAATGCTTTTTCTGGAGAATAAGAATTGTCAGGAAGATGTCTTGAGGCTAACAGGAATATGTCCTATGAGGACCCTTATCTGAGGTACCTGCTGATCTGGCTGCCAGTGACAGAGAAGAAGCTAAATCCTCTTTTGTTTCCCAAATTGGCCATGATTTCTGTTAGTGGAGGAAGGGTCAAAGCCTGTGCAGCTGGCTGTTCTCTGTGCCAGGGCTGACGCGCTGGAGGAGGGATGGCGGCTACTTTGCATTGCTATGCTGCGGGCGCTGCTGTCTGGAGGAGAAAGATTCTCCTCGGCATTGGCAGTTTCTGGATTTCTGTTCAGCAGTCAGCTATGACTTTAGGAGAGCCCTGAGCTGGGAAACAAGCCCTGGAAAGGCCTCTAAGTGGGCCCTGAAATTTAAAAAAAAAAAGATCAAAAGATGTGACTAGAACAATTTCCTTCTTTTCCAGATATGATCAAGTCATCTTGCCACTCTGGGGCTCACTAGAAAATTCTTCAGGGGATTTTCTATATCTTAGACCACAGGAGCCCCTGAGATTTGTCTGTAGCTTATGGCTTTGGCCACCACTGACAAGCTCAAAGTGATGCTGATAACAGCCGGGGCCCAGATATAAAGTCTTTAGAATCGTAAGGACTTAAGTCCTGTACCTTAGAAATCCCTGTGGCTTTGTCAGGCCCAGCTGGAAAACTCATTGACTCAATAATTCAGTGGCTTATGACAAGTTGGGTTAAGGCAGTCAGCCATCACAACATAGTTCAGAGAGCTGGTTTTCCTTTAGTCAGCAAGAGAGATGAGACAGAGAAGGAAAATTCCCCCCTTTCCACCTGCCTTTCATAGGTAGCCCACCTTGGATCATTCTGTGACACAATTCTAATTATCTGAGTGTACTTCTGACTTTTATGATGACCATGACACCCAAGAATTCAAATTGTTGGGTGACGGCCAGGCCTTTCTGGCTGGAAGATGTGGTTTGTGGTCCATATAATTGTTCAAACTGCTTTATGGAGACATGATTGAAGTAAATAACTGTACATGTTTAAAGTGTACAATTTGATAAGTTTTGACATAGGTATACACCTATGAAAACATCCTCACAATTAAAATAATAAGTATTTCCATCACTCTAAAACTTTCCTCATGCTAGTTTATTATCTATCTCTCCTACCCCCAGGTGACCACTGACCTACTTCTGTCACTAAAGATTTTTTTATATAATCTTATATTATGTACTATTTTTTTGTCTGGCTTTTTTCACTTAGCATCATGCTTTTGAGATTAAACCATTTTATTGTCTGTATCAGTAGTCTATTCCTTTTTATTGCCGAAAGTATTCTATTGTACTATAGGTATACCATTATTTAAAAAAAGAAATCCATTCCACTGTCAATAGGCATTTATGGGTTATTTGTCTGCTTGTTTCCAGTTTTGGCTATTACAAATAAATCTGCCATGAAGATTTGTGTACAAGTCTTTGTGTACACATAACTTTTCAGTTGTCTTGGGTAAATATTTAAGAATGGAATTGCAGGGTCACATAGTAGTTGTCTGTTTATCTTTTTAAGAAACTGTCAAATCCTTTTCAGAGGGATACTTTATTGCTTTCCTACTTCTAACATATAAAAATTTCACTTGTGCTATGATCTGCAACTATGGGTATGTCTAGTCTTATAAATTGTAGCCATTCTAATGGGTATGCAAAAATATCTCACTGTGTGTTTAATTTGAGTTTTAATGACTAATGATGTTCATGTTTGCATAGTTTTATTGGGCATTTACATATCTTCTTTTGTGAATATCTGTTCAGGTCTTTGGTCCAAGTTTAAAATTGCGTTGTTTGTTTTTTTTATTATGTAATTATAGGAGCTCTTTATGCATTCTTGATACAAGTTCTTTGTGTGATATGTTACAAATATTTTCTAAGGCTTGTTTTAACATGTTCATTTTAACAGTGTCTGTGTCAGTTTTTTGAATTGCTGTGTTAACAAGTAATTAATACTATACATAGAGTGGCTTAAAACAAAACCCATTTATTATCTCACTGTTCTGTGGGTCATAAGTTGGAACAGCATGGCTGGAATCTCTGCTCAGGGTCTCCAGGGGCCATCATCAAGGTGTTGGCAGGAGTGTGTTCTTTTCCAGAGACTCTGGGGGATAATCTGCTTCCAAGCTTATTGAAGTTGTTATCATAATCTAATTCTTTGCCATTGTGGAACTGAGAACTCTATTTCCTTAACATGTGCCCTCCTTCATCTTCGAGCCAGTAATGTTAAATTATTCAAGTGGTTCAAATCTCTCCAACTTTCCCTTCTGCCTTCCTCTTCAGCTTCGAAAGACTCACGTGATTACATTGGGTCTACCCAGAAATCCAGGATAATCTGCTTGTTTTAGGTCAACTGATTAGTAACCTAATTTTAGAATTACAAAGTTCCTTTTGTCATATAAGATAATATATGCACAATTGTCCTAGCGATCTGGGCATATGGTCTTTTTTGGGGTGGGGGAGAGTGTTATAATTTTGTTTCCCACAGTGTCTTTCAAAGGACAAAGGATACTAATTTTGATGAAGTCCAATCTTTGAAATATTTTGGGGGTTTTTTTTGTGTGTGTGTGTGTGCTTGTGTGTTTGGAAATATTTGCCTACCTCAACATTGCAAAGATTTTTCTCCTATGTCTTCTATTAAAAGTTTTATTGATTTTGTTTTGTATTTAGACTATGACTCATTTTAAATTAATTTTTGCAGATGTTGTGAGATAAGTCAAATTCTCATCCCCTTCCATCAGTTTTTCTCCCCAACCCTCCAATATGGATATGCAGTTGATCTAGCACCGTTTGTTAAAAATACTTTCTTATCCCCCTTGAACTGAATTGATTTGTTTGTTTGCTTATTATTGAGTTGTGATAGCTCTTTATATCTGCTGAATACAAATGTGGTTTTCAAATATTCTCTCAGTTTTTGACTTGTCTTTTAATTTTTTTCACAGTGTCTTTCAAAGAGATTCAATTTTAATTTTGATAAAGTATATTATATCCATTTTTTTCTCTTATGGTTAATGTTCTTTGTGTCTTATCTAAGAAATCTTTGTCTAACACAAGGTAATGATATTTTTTTCTATGTTATTGTGAAAAGTTTTATGGATTTAGGGTTTATAGTTAGGCCTATAATTCACTCTGAATTAAATTTTATTATGTGTTAGTGTGAGCTATGGACTTCATTTTGTTTCGTTTCTTTTTTTGATATGAATATCAAATTGTTCCAGCATAGTTTGTTGAAAACATTGTCATTTCTTGGTTGAATTGTCTTAGTCCCTTAATCAAAAATCAATTGACCAAATATATGTGAATCTGTTTCTGAACTCTATTCTGTTCTTTTAATCTGTATGTTGATTATTATAGCTTTATAATAATCTTGAAACTAGATAGTATGAGACTTTCAACTTTGTCCTTTTTCATAAAACTTGTTTGGGCTATTTTAGTTCCTTTGCTTTTCCATTTAAATTTTAGTTTGTTCACATTTACATGACTGGAATTACATTGAATCCATTTATCGATTGTGGAAGAATAGGCATTTTAGCAATATTACCCTTTTAATCCACAATATGCTATCTCTCTCTCTCTCTCTCTCTGTTTTTTAAGTATTTTAAAAACTATTTCAATACTGTTTTATAGTTTTCAGAATAAAAATGTTGTACATATTTGACTTAGTTATACCTAAAAATTTCATTTTTTTGTGTGTACTTTTGTAAGTAGTACTGTTTTTTTAATTTTAATTCCCAATTGTTCTTTCCCAGTATAGATGTATATGTGGCTTTTGTGCAGATTCTTTGGGGTTCCCTCTGAATAGCTCTTTCTTCATCTCTGATACCCAACACTGTACATTCCAGCCATTTCAGCTTCCCTAAATTCTGATCTCTGCCCCCTCAACTCAGAAGGACAGCCAAGGCCTACTTTGACCCTAGCTTTTTGTACCATGGTCAGGAAATTATCCCCAGGTAGAAGGCTAGGCAATTGTGGGCCTCACATTTTTAGTTTCCCTCCTCAGAGATTACGGTCTTGGGCTGTCTATTGTTCAATACTGAAAAAATATTGCCTCATTTATTTCATCCAGTCTTATAGATATTTATGGCTGGAGAACTATCTCATACCAGTTACTTACTCATGGCCAGGAGTAGATGTTCCTCCCATAGTTTATTTAACCAGATGTCTATTAACCGATATTCACGTTGTTTTCTATCTTATGTTTACCTAACATGCTACAGTGAAGGTCTTCTAAGTTTGTCATGCTGCACATATGTAAGCTGGTCTGTAAGATAAATACATAAGAGTGGGTTTGCTGGGAATGAGAACCTTAAAATTTTTACCAGATAGTGATAAATCATTGTGCCCTTTTATAATCCTACAGTCATCATATATGGGCACCTCTTTCCATAGCTCACCACAGCAGTCCGTGGATCTTTGCTTAATGGAATGAATAGAGAGCTCATAGAAAAGGAAATATACATGGCTCTCCGACATTTAAAAAAATGATCGATCTCACTCATAATTAGACAGTCACAGACTAAAGATACCATTTCTCACTTATATCAGATTAGCAATATCATGTGAAGCTTTCTTTTTAAACCAAGCCTACATATAGTTGTAGAAAGAGTAAGGAAAAAAAAAAGATGTAACCTAAGTCTGGGCAGATTGGGGGAATGGCTGTCCCATTTTCCCTTGCCACTTGCTGCTAACAGTTATTTGAAAGGAATGCGAACCACAGCCAAAGGGCCCCCTAAAGCCTCCATAGCTTGCTGCCAAACCTTGGCTACCTCCTTGGTACGGTTGGCCCTTCCTGCATTCCAAGGACTGGCTTGTGTCACTGGTATTGCCAAGCACAAATGACGGATTGCCTGAACTGCTTCCACCAACACAAAATCTGCAGAGAAAAAGCAGCACCGAATCCCGGGCCAAATACTCAACACACTTCTTAATTACCCCATTAAATCTTGTGCGGGGCTGTGGTGAACACACTCTGTTCCTGGCAGCTAGCGGCTAGGAGAAAGAAAACCTGTTGGGGATTTAGAAATTGAGTCTTATTTTGGATAAAGGAGGTTGGATTCCTTCCACTCATTGGTTTTCAACTTGCGTTTTGCCTTTAGACATGTTAAGCTCAGGGAAACACAGTTAAATTTAGACTCATGATTTGCAATGTGGACAGTCTTTAACTGATATCCTAAATATAGATATGCATTGCCAAATGTCTCTATTTAGATTAGAGTGTCCCGAAATACATATATTTAAATATAGCTTTTTTCCCTGAGGCCCTTAGTTGAAGATCTCTTGTCTCACAAAAACTCAAGAACCATGACTAGGCAACCTAGATTTGGGAGATTGGTGAGTAAGTATACAAGGCTCTAAAGTCATCATAATGGCATTAGAATCCCAGAACTATTCCTAATGGATAGAATAAGCCTGGGCAATTATTTAACCTTCTCTGCCCCAGTTCCTTTATTTATAAAGTGGGAGTAATCACATATATCTCATACGATTGTTCTTAAACTGTATTTGATTCAGGTTGAGTATTAATAATAACTTATTTATTGGAATGTATTGTCATTATTTTTGTGATTATTATTTATGCTTTGATAACCACAAATGGAAATGCTTTGGAGAATGGCTCCAAGAACAGTATGAGAATGCTGCTTATAGATTAATTGGTAAATTAGCAAACATTTTGAATTGTAACTACATTCCTCAGTCTATGATCCTCAGCTTTGTGGAACCAGCGGACTATTTAAAATTCAGTGGATAATGTACGTGAAGATCCAATGAAAGGGGGAAAATACGAGAAAAAAAATGTCAGTTGCTATTGTCATTTACTAATAGTTAAAATTCAAGAATTATATTCTTAAAACCATCAACAAACAAGCCAAGATTAGCTATATAATGAAGTCAGACTTCTATTACGTTGTTTCCCTTGGACTGTTGGAATAGGCTCATAATTGCTTTTGGAAAGAATTAAACTTATATCACTAACATGGTCCTACTCTCATCCATCCTGCTGCTCAGGCTGACGGGTTAATCCTCTTAAAGTTCATCACTGATCTTGTCAACCTACATTACACACCTTTAAAAACTTAGAAATGACCATGCGTCCAAATTTCAATTTTTAGCATAATTTTTACGAGTCTGTCATACTATATTCTTACTCATCGTGCTCATCCATCCCTTTCTTATTTTAAACCGAACTACTCACTTTTCCCCTGATAAGGCTCAAGTCAAGTATCATGAATCTTATTTCAGATGAAGTTATTTTGCTCCCATCTGCAGTCTCATAGCACCTTGTCTGTGCCTTCCTTGTCTATACATGACATTTGAAATATAAATGTCACCATACATTTCCCTGAATGACTATATCTACAAACGTATGCACTAAATGGAAATGCATACCTATAGTACATTTATCCAAAGACATTATAGCCTAATAGCCAAGTGCTTTGTTTCTGGAGTTAGACAGTTCTGGACTTAAGTCCCATCTCTGTCACTTACTAGTAATGTGACCTTGGACTGCAGTGTTCCAGTTCCATCATCTAGGAAGCCCTCTGGGATTGGTGTGAGGTATCAGTAAGATGACACATGTGAAGCTTTTATATCACACATAGTGCATGGTGCATTGTGATTCCTCAGTGACTCATCTCTCAAATGTTGTTAGCTCTTTGGAGCAAGAGCTACATGTGATTGGTTATATCAGCAGGGTATCTAGGCTAGAAATATACACAATGAAGGTATTTTAAAGTATTTGATGAGTGAAAGAATGAATATAATTGATTTCTGATATTGCATGCTCCAGGCTGCAAAACTCATTGAGTTCATGAGAAAGAGTGAAATGTGGACTAAAATCGTGGGAGATGTCTTTCTAGAGCAATTAGGAGAACTATGTTGAGTCATCAAGATAGAGAAGAATATGAAGAATTAGAGAAAAGGGCAAGAATTATGTATTTTGCTTAAGGTAGGGAAGATTTAGAAGACTGGAATAGTCTTGCATCCTTGACTGCGATGTGGCCAAACAGAGCAAAGCATACATTTTTCAACCAGGCAAAGCTGTCCTACTCCATGCCCAGGGAAACAGGCTAGGGACAACAGCAGCAGTTCCAACTTATACATTTCTCAGAGAGAATGTGAATGTAATTTGAAAATGGCTTTGCTCTTTTGCAAAAACATCTTCAGTGTAGTGACGTTAGGAGCCTTAATCTTCATCAAGGATGTTTAGGCTGTGAGTGAAATCTTAACAGGGAGAAAGAATATGGAGTAAAGATGATGGAAACATGGACTGGGCAGCTGTCAGTGAGTAGCCCATCACTCATTACCTAGAAACTTTTTAGCAAATCGCTTACCTCTCTCTCTGTTAAGTTCCTCAGGAACAAAATAGAAAAAAAAAAAAAAAAGAAAGAAAAATCTGACCTATCTCCACTGAAAGTCTTTTGACTATTTTAGGTATAAATGCACTTGGAATAATTAAAACTATTTGCAATTTTATTTTGTGGTTAGCACCTTTTATAGATGCTAATGTGGAGGAAATGGCTGCTTTCGCTGTTTCCAAAAGTATTTTAGGCCAATGTTAAAGCTAAGAGGTTGGTAATGAGTCTGTCTTTGTGCCTGGATGGTTAATGGTAGGGGTGTGTCTTGTGGAAAACTCAGATATCTTTAAAATTACCATGGACAGGAACACTATTAAAATGGACAGTGTAGTGGAGCAAACATGTCCACAGTTCTTCGACAATCCTCTCATTCAGAGGTCGACCTGTTGTCCCTCCCCTAGAATCTGAACTGGCCTGTGATAACTTTAACCAAGGAAGTAAAATTAAAGTGACATTATGCCTTTTCCAGGTTCAGCTTTTAAGAGAACTGGCAGCTTCTGTCTCATGCTCTTGAAGCCCTAGGTCTCCATGTAATAGTTTGATGACCCTACTGGATAGACCAATAAAAAGGTCCAGAGGCTAAATGGACAGGGAGTCAGCTGAGCCCAGCCTTCCTTCTAATCTGACAAGGCACTGGGCATGTAAATAAAGCCACCTCAGACCTCCTCTAGAGCGGTCCAACCCAGCTGAATACCACCACATGACCCCAGTCAATGTCACGTGAAGCAGAAGCATTTCTCAGTTGAGCTATTCCCAAATTCCTGATCAACAAAATCAGGAGATGTAATAAAATAATGGTTACTCTAAGCCATTAAGCTTTGGAATTTTTTTTTAATGCAGCATATATTAATGAGCAAGGTGCATGCCGAGAAAGTCATATGGCAAAACTGGGGAAATGACGGACAAAACAGCTCAACTCCTTTGTAGTTTCTGCAAGTAGGAATGTGGAACCATCAGTGAAAAGTTTATAACTATTGCATTGTTTTGTACACCTAAAACTAATAATAACATAAATCAATAAATAAAGCTATTTCTGAAAACAAACAAAAAGTTTATCGACACTGTTCTAAGTGAGATGTTTTCTTCATTAGAACTGAAGATCATTTAAAATGATAAAAAGGTAATGTACAATTCCAAGTTCAACCACTGCTTGTTTCTGATAATAAAACTTTCTTATTAAATTTAAACAGGATATTTTGTAGTGCAAGGAGCATACCGTGCCCAAATTTCACTTTAAGATGAAGGCAGGCGCAGAGCTCTTTAAAAATGCTTAATAATAAATGACTGCCATCTTTACCATAACTTGCACCTCGGAAGCTGTGCACATCTTAACTAATTAAGCTTTGGAATGCCTCTGTGATGGCAAAAAAGGAATAACAAGGAATCATTTTACCCACTACTGAAATGTAGTCACCTCTTGGGTTGAACACAACAGCTGTTTAGCAGCTGTAAGGGAATCCTAAACTATCATTCTGGGCAGCCACGCTAAGGAGGATAACATACCTGATTGAAATTGCAAAGGAAATCTGAGCAGACAGGATGCAATTACCTGACTTGGAGCCCAGCCAGCTCACCGGGGTTAAGTAGCAAGCGACTGGAGCTGGAGAGCATGCCTTCTGCATATTTCACAGATTACCGGGGACGTTCCGCACCCTGTGTGGACAATAATCAGAGGCTGCGTAAGCCTGTAATCCTGAACCTGCATTACATCTCCCTGAAACATGTCTCTTTCTAGGATGATACATCCATTCTATTGTATTAAATCTACTTGAGAACCAGGACTCATATGGACTTGACACTTGAACATGGACAACCAAGGTGATTCAATGTGACATTAAACCTTCAAACTGCTGTTTCAAACACCGTTCAAGGCACAGACATTTTAGCGTCTGAGAAACAGTAAAGAAAATGTCACAAGTAGGTGCCTAAAACTTGTGGATTCTACACTGAGACACTTACAAATATATTGTGACTATTTTTGTAAGCCAGAAGTACATGATATAAGCAATATTTGAGTTTAAATTCGAGAGGCACTGAGGCTCACATTTTCCTTTAAAAGCGTGAAGAAAGACTGAAGAAGGTAAAGGAACTAAACCTTTCTGTGAGATATCGGGCACACGATGGAACAAGGGTCTCTATCTCATCTGAAAAATGAGAATTTTAGATAATATATTTGCTGACAACTTGCTCAACCTAGAATTCTGTAAGTCTGGGAATCTAAAGTGCAATTGCTGGATTTTCTCTCATGTGAAGCAACTCATTTTCCAAAAGCATGTTAAGTCAAGGTCACTAACTAAACAACGTTAGTGAACTAAAATACACTTACCTAAAGAGAATACAGTATTTTTTAAAAAGTTAAACAAGGACCCCTATGGTTACAGAAGTACCTGATTTTCCTATGTAATTTGCCTAATACTCTCTAATGAAAGACCCCCCTGTCTCCCCATTAAGTGCTTAGGGGAAGCACAGATGAGAAAACAGACAAGAAGCTGAATTTAAAGGATCATCTTACTTAGAAGAAGTAAATCATATGTACAAAAATTTGCAATAAAATCATCTTAACACTTTACACTTCTCTTTCTTCCCACAAAAGATTTGTAATATCAAAAATGGTATACTGTGTCTATTCAGCTTTCTAACACAATGCCTGGATGTGTTTTAGTACTTGTCTGCTCAAAGTGTGCCACGGATCTGCAGCACTGGTATTATATGGAGGATTCAGAGTCCCAGGTCCCACCCCAGACCTGCAGAATTGGAATCTGCATTTTAACAGGGTCCCCACATGATTCATAATCACACTAAAGTTTGAGACACTCCACTTTAGTATATTAAAGTTTTGAGAAGTCCTGCACCCCTAGAAATTATTTGACCTTGTTTAACTCAGTATCTGTCTTCGAATATTATCAAGGATCCAAGCCTAAATACACAATGGAATTTTATTTTCTCCAACCATATTCACTTGGGATTTCTAATAATGTTTACATTTTACTTTCTTCAAGTAAATGTTGAAAATATTTCTTTATCTTTGATTTTTCAGAGTCTTATGTTTAAGAGAGAATTTAAGCTACAAGTAGTGGTTTTATAAACCAAAGACTCAAATCAAAGGCCCTTTTTACTCTGCTTTCAATTTCTCAACCACAGCAATTATTTCCCGTATGCTAAAGGATTTACATGTTTGTGATACCTAACCACGTTATGTAGGTCTATTGTGAGCTGTAATTTTACACCAACTTTTTCCATTTAGCTTAATAATATCCATTTGTAGCTCAGTTTATAATTCATTCTCGAGAGTAATAAAATTGCACTTTGTTAACAAAACGTCTGTAATTTAGTTTTGTTACAGAGTCATATTAGCCTCATTCTTCAAAATTAGTGAGGCTTTACCATATTTGTCATGGTTGCTGACTTAGCCACAACGGTGTGAATAATACCAACACTGAATTCTGAGATTTGGAGCTTGTTTAGAGATCGCACTGTTCCAAGGTGTGTAAAGCCTGCCTCTTTAAGATCCAGAGGGCCTGTGAAGTTCTCCTGCAGTCTCAGGGTTGAGAGTCTGGGGCGAGTCTAATTTAGACTGTTCTTTGTGTTGGGCCTTTAGATCAACTTTCGCTTGAAGGAAGGTTTATACAGATAAGAAGTGTGAAACTCACCCAGGCTTGTCCACTTTCTCATCCACTATGAATATGCCTTGGTGAGCAGAGACAGTGGCTAATGTGACGTGCTGCCACAACCCACAAGGCTTCAGAGTCAAGACAATCCTCAGTATAAGCCCCCACCACCATCTCTGTGCTGCCCACCATATCACAGCCATGGAAGAGAGCATCCCCAAAGGGCTCTTGGCTTACTCTTTGCTTGCCATGCCCACAAGCATCAAGAAATAATAGCTGTCCAGCTTCACCTGGTTACTACATCTTCCTAAGACAGAGCCTGGGTTAATCCAATCATGTCTCATATCACTGTTCTCTGTGGTCCTCACAACACCTAAACTATTCATTGCCAGGGACATCTCCCCCTTCTTCATTCTAATCTCTATAGTTACTGAGTAGTGCTGATTTCCCACAGAACTTTCCCCAGAGACCTCTGGATCTACGATCTCTTAGCTGTGTACTACACTACACCACGCCCCTGTTCCTAAACTTTCTCTTCACTATCTTGCCCCAACAGAAATCTGGATGTCTCCTCTAGAGGAAGCTGCATGGTAGGCACTACCTTTACCCTGATAACCTCAGAGCATGCACATAGCCACTGATAAATCACTTCTTTAGTTCTCCTTCAAAACCATTGATTCTGTGAATTTCATGCTGTCAGATCTTGTTACATATCCCAGTGCAATCGCCTGACTCCTTCATTCATTGATAACTTAATGCCTGGCTCATCATCTTCTCTTCCACTTCTGCTCCTGAGACCATTCGTAATGATTTCAGTGTACCTTTAGTAGATTTCCTCGTGGTTCTTTGACCTCCAATAGCTCCCTCCTTCTACTCTTGCCTCCGGAGAACCTTCTAAAATAAGTTACATCGTGTCACTCCCATGTTTAAAATTCTCCAATGACATTTCATTGCATTTAAAATAAAAGGAAATTCTTACAACCTTGTAATGGAAAGGTTTCTAGACTGATAAATCCCTATACAATCTTGCTTCTGCCTAATTCCCTCTCTTACTTTCCATTCTACCCACGAATCTCAGCCACCTTGGCTTTCTTTCTGTTTCTCTAATATATCAAGCTTACTTCTGCCTTTAGGACCTGAAAAGTTATATCCTCTGGTCTTCACAGACCTGATCTCTCTTGCCAATATCTCAATTTAAATATTATCTTCTCAGTGCACCCCTGCCTCTATGCCTGATCTAAAAGAGCCACTCCATCATCCTATCACATCATCCTGTTTTAAATTTCTGCACAGATAATAACTACTTTTTGTGCAGAGATATTTGTTATTTGTCTGTCTTTCCTTATTAGAACATCAGCTTCATGTTGTATCTTCTTTGTCTTACAATAATCCCCATTTCCCAGAATATGGGTCAGCACACTGTAGTTGCTCAATAAACATTTGTTGAAAAAAGTAATAATTGACATTCTTCTATGGCAATATCACAACAAAGCTGGTGTGCAAGTCCTTGGTCTATTTCTTCCCAGATCGATTCACTCTATTGAACATCATCTCTTGATTGTATATATAATGTCTACTTTGAATTATTAACTTCAGAATTGAATTTATTCCAGCCCCTGGAATAGAACACCACCATATCGCTCTTTTTTCTCTTTGTAGCCTTTTTTCCTTGGTGATGGCTTATTGCTGTGGCTAAAATCTGGAATTCTCACACTGCTATTTGATTTGTTTGGTTGTTTGCTTGCTTTTAGTCTTTCCATGACCTTTGTCACCAATTGTCTCTATTAAATTAAGAGGAAGTTCTAAATACATATAGTGATTTTTGTTTTCTTGAAAGGACACTATCTGATACACAAGGATAATAAAATTTTGTAAGTTCTTTTTTTTTTTCCAGACATATCTTTCATTTAGGTTATTGACTCACATTAGATTATTGAATCACTGTAGGTAAAACTTTACTTTAGTGCACATATAAGTATAATGAATTATTGATACCCTAAAGACTGTTACATATACAGAGATAATTTAATATTTATTCATATTTTCAATAAACCCTATTATGGCCAAATTGTGGGGAAGGGAGTGTGTCAAATTGTGTTCCATGTACCAGCAGTATGAACATCACCTGGGGACTAGTTAGAAATTCAGAATCTCAGGCCCCACCTCAGACCTATTAAATTAGAATCTGCATTTTTAGGTGAATTTTAATAAAGCATGTCTCCTGCCATCTGAAGTACTACAGTGGCTTCTAGGAAAAACACTTGTACAATTGTTTCAGTTGCAAGCTGAATAGCCACTTTTTTCACAGTACACAGTTTTTACTTGAAAGGATAATGGACAGAAAGAAACTAAGGTTATTCAGCTTAAGTATTTGGCAAATACCTTTAGAAAAATAAATGTCGTGTGGCACTGTGGCACTTAAAGAAAAACAACTGACTCTATTTGTTACCAATGAAAAATTTCAGAAAGTTAAAATTTGGAAAACTTGTTTAACCCACTCTGACCTTGACATATTAAGAAAAATTTAAAGACATGTCTGATGAGATCATTGGTGATATTCATGAATGTGATTTGCTTGATACTTTATAATAAAATGTGTCAATATTAAACCAATATTGAACCAATATTTCCCATTCAAAGGTATAAAAAGAGCTACCCGGTAGACTAATTTTAATAGAGTAGTAAAAGTTCATTGAGATGGCTTCAGATTCCATATTGTATTAATAATTAATACTTAGATAATGAGTTTCCTGTCACTGATTGTGTCTAAGAATAGGTGGGAATGCATTAGACCAGAGCTTCTCAAATGTTACTGACCATAAGAATCACCTGGCGATCATGTTAAAATGTGGATTCTGATTCAATAGTCTGAGGTAGGACCTGAGATTCTGAATTTCTAACTAGTCCCCAGGTGATGTTCATACTGCTGGTACATGGAACACACTTGAGCACTTTCTAGCAATTAGAAAAGAGTGAGCTAAGAGGGCTTCCCAATTTGGTTTGGTTGTAAGCATAACCTCATATCCTTGTTAATCTAGCTCTCGAGGTTCCTTCCTTGGAGACTGTGGCTTTGTTGATCTCGGGTTGAAGTCTAGAAACTCTGTGTTTAAGGAGATTCTTACTATCGGGCAAATTTAGAAAACGATAACTAGATAATCTTCATGATCTTTCCACAATGCTATTTCTATTTTCCAGACAACTAGCCAGCTATCGATATATACTTTTTTTCTTGAAATGTTTCTTGTTGTTGTTGTTATTGTTAGTTTTTTCTTTTTGTCTTTTTCTTTTTTTTTTTTTTTTTTTAGTGTTATACCTAGGAAAGTTTTTACTAATCCAAAGCCACGAAGATTTAATCTTGCTTTTCCTGAATAACCAAGAATAATCACTCTATATGTGAACCTGCTATCATCATTTGGTGATAAAGTGATTTGGGTAAGTAATATGATTTTATTTGTAGGACAA
>NW_017732178.1:570424-589897 GCF_001890085.2 Hipposideros armiger | reverse complement strand
GCTGGGGAACTTATTCTCAGCTCCCACACTGTGCGGTCCCGGGGGGGGCTGGTGGGGTGAGGAAATTAGCCCCCTTAGATGGTTAATAATGGCTTTTCCTGATTTTCTTTCCTGTGCTTTAGTGATCATTGGTACAAAGTCCATGGAAGTCACTGTTGATTTATTTAACACATGTGCATGGGGCACCTACAATGTGCCAGACATTGTATTGGTAGCTAAAAGTATAGTATTCAGCAAAAGCAGACATGGGTGCTGTGCTCCCGATGTGATGATCCAATGAGAGATAGATTTTAAGTGAATAATGACGATAATGAAGGTCTAATATAAGCCATTATTAGAGTCATGAAGAAAAGGAATCCAGTTTTGTGAGAGTTATATAACTGTGAAAGCTGACTTAATATAGACGGTCAGAAAATAATAATTGGTAAAACGTAGGTACCTTGTAGTTTACTATGTGCCTCGCCTTGTACTAGATGTTGAACGTGAGTGATCTCATGATGTCCTCAAAACAGCCGTGCGAGGAAGTTACCTCATATTATAGGTGACAAAATCGAGGCTCAAGAAGTTAACACGTAATTCCAGAATGTGCTTCCACTGACCACAAAGCCTCCTTCTGGAACCTACTCCTCCATCTTTTCATGACAAAGACACATCCTGCAACCAGGGGTGTGCTGCAAAAGAGACTGCTCTGTCCTGCTACCAGGTGGGGCTTTCTGCCAGGGTTCCCTAGTGCTGGTTAACGTTGAGGCGAAAGTTCAAAATAAGGAGCCTAATGCTTGCCTGGCTCGAGATTGCATGCAGTGGTTGCTACGATAAATGTATTCAGAGGCCAGTCAGATTGGGCCAGTGTGTGCAGCAGACGAGCTGGAAAAGGCAACAGGGAGTGGTCTCTAACTCATTATAGGGCAAACCTCAAGGACATGTAAATGCACCCTAAAATTTTTGATATTTGGATGGTCAAATCCAAAATAGAAGCACTGCCACTGAACCAAATTGCCCCATACCAATTTGTGGGACCTGCTTTGCCTTTGTTCTTTCTGAAGGCATCACGGGAAGATCAAAAGTAGAGTCCACTTACTAATAGGAACACTTGATGTCTTCCTAACTCTTTAGCAAGTTTCCATGCATGCAGTACGCATAGCAGTAACTTTTCATTTGTATAGAACTTTGAGATTTTTCTCACTGGGCTTACTTGGGTCAAGTTTGATCCCCCAAATCTTGTGAGTATGACTCTACGTGTTGTAACTCTGAGTCCTAAAGGGGTGAATGAAAGTCCCCAAACTCACATAGCAAATTATGGTCCAGCTGGGATTGCCACACAGACTTTCTGATTTTGGATCCCGTGTATTTCCTACTGAACAAAATTGCCATAATTTAAATTAGTGCAACTATTTTATTATCCAGACTACCTTATACCATAGACTTGTTTGAAAATGCAATAATTGTATGTACAATTTGAGGTGATAGAATGTCAACAGAATATATAGCGGAATTGTATGCTATTATATAGATTTGAATATCCGTTATGGCAAGTTGTATTCACTGATATAAAGTAACAGCTATGCATTGATTGTAAAATACCAGAACAGCCTATTTCCCTGCCATATTCTATCAGTGGTGTAAAATTGTGTTATCCAGAATGTTATCTTAAATTCAAAGATTCATGAGCCATGTGTTTCTGTCCCACGATGGTGACATTTTTAAAAGAACACAGTTCATGTGACAAAGTTAATCATAAATTAATTCAATTTTCTAACTTGCATTTCTAGAATAATATGAAGGTGGATCATAGTCCCATTAATGTCTATGAAAACTTTTCATTTTGTTCTCTCTTCTCCTGAATCACCCTCTAAACAACCAGCCCTCCTGCCCTTTCACCTAATTTTCGACCACAGATATCTCAAGAATTGATCTCGTACATACATTAGAGCTGTCTTTTATGTGGTGCAATTAAAACAATAAAACTAATGGGCCAAACTACCTAATTCAGGGATAGGAAAAGGCTAGGATCGTCATAGGCATGTCTGATTCCCCCACCCCCACATCACAAGTGTGATCAGAGTCTCCCTGAGGTTATGTTGTGCATCCAAGGCTGACAATACACAGCTCTCCCTGATGCCTCTGGATGGGTTCTGGTGACAGCAGGCTGGCCAAGGAAACAAACTTAAATTTAAATTCACAAAAATCTAAAAATAATGACATTGAAGACCCTCTTCTCAAATTTTTTTTGTAGTGTTGAGGCTTCTTTTTCCTTTTCTTTTCCCTCAATAATTCACCAGGAATTTATTGCACACTTTCTTAGTCTAAGTTCCTTACATGATACTACTGGGGGTGTCTTGAGTAACTATGTCTCCTGGCCCCAGTCAGTACTCTGTCTGCAACCCTCTGTATTTCCACCTGGTCTTCTGGGGCCACTAGACCAGTCCTTGCTCACTGGATAGATTGGTGCTTTGAGCAGTTTCTGGCAGGAATTCAGTGCTTTACAAAATACTACTGGTTGTACCATCTGCTCCCTGTGCTTTTAAGATGCCTCTTCATTTTTGTTTCTACCCTTGTGACCACATTTTGATTTATTATTATATACTTATTAGGATTCCCCGAGGCAAATGCAGATTATTACTTAGAAATTCAACTGTTTAAATTCCAAAAGGATGCAATTAAACACCAGTCAAGAACCTAAGCACAGGGTTCTTATCCAACCTGAACTCTGTAAGTCGTCTAAGGTGACCAACCATCCTGCTTTGCCCTGGACTGGGTGGGATGGGGTGGGATGGGGGATTGTTGCAGGATATGGGACTTTCTGTGGTAAAACAGAACAATCCTAGGCTAACTGGGATGGTTAGTTGCCCTATAATTGGCTGCAGTTATCATGAAGGGCCTTAGGCAAAAGCTGCCCCTGCACAGTATTTATGTTCCTGAAAAGGGAGGCCGCCGTTTAGTATGTGCTGGCTCTGCTTCCTACTCTGGCATGGACACTGTGGACCCGACGGGATCTGTTCTTTAAACCGATGGGCCTGAAATAGGGAGTCCCAGCTCTTTGCTTATTGGTCCTCTAAGATTCACCAGGTAGATTCTTATTTACACAGAGAGAGCCATGAGAGAGAAAAGTGCAAGTAAGCTTGTGCACCAACTACAGTGAGTCCTCATTTAATCTTGTCGATGGGTTCTGTGACTTTCAGCAAAATGACTTATAATGATACCAGTTTTACCATAGGCTAATTGATACAAACAAGAGTTAAGTTTCTATGGCATCTCAACATGGTTATAACAAAACAATGCTGAATGAAACATCATTTGAGGACTTGCTATACTAGGAGCTCAAGTCCACTCTGGAATGCAGACGATTACAGGGAGCATGTTGAAAGTCTCAGGGAGATAGGAGGTCAGCAGCTCCAAGAGCCCCTTTGTTCACCTTCTGGGGCTTGAGATTGGGTCTGTGCCCTGCCTTAGGTGGACAGCTACAGATATAGGTAGCTAGCAACTAGATGGGAGTGCTGAGCTTTGGTCTTGACTCTGTCCCTACTTATGCAATTGGGGCAAGTCACTCCTCTCTGGGCCTCTGTGTCCTCATTTGTCAAATGAAGCTTTGGGAGTAGATCATTCTCAGTTCACTTCAATTCTGGATTTATACATGAGTGTGTCATGTGACCAGTATCAATGTCAGCACTTTACCTGATTCAATTCATGTCATCCTTGCAACAACTCTCAGAGGTAGACACTACTACCATCCCCATTTGATAGATGCGTGTTTGTTTTTGAGCCACTTTCCATTATTCCCTGTCCTCCTGGAACACTTGGAAGGCTAACCTATGTGAATGGCATTCCTTCTTTCTGGCTTCTGTTACACGTCTACCAACGGGGAGCAAGACACTGTAGGGAAGAATAAGAGTGAGGCTGGGGAACTTATTCTCAGCTCCCACACTGTGCGGTCCCCTCTGAATGGAAGCATCTCTTGCCTGAAGCCTGCTTCCTCTGCCAGCCAGCCTTTTCTACCAGCTCTTCCTCTTCTGTGGGCTCCCATATTCTCCCTCCTTTAGTCTCTTCAGCTTGGGGAGATAGCAGCCTCTGACACTGTTACTTGCTGAGGATACCAAGTCTTTCCTTGAGGTTTCCAGGAATCTGTCCACACCTTTGAACAAAAAAATGCTTTTATTGGGTTGCCAGAAAAGTGATGACACATTTTTGCAGTGAAAAACAGAAAAAATATTTCATGACTTTTCTGACAACCCAATATTTAACCCTCCACAAATTCTGCAGTGTTTTTCCTAGCAGGACATTGATGTATATATTGGGGAAACCGAGACCCAGAGTGATGAAATAACATGCTTACAACACAAAACTGGCACGTGGTTAAACTAGAATTCAAAATCACAAGGATGGATTTCAGAGCCCATGCTGATTACACTGTGTTATGTTATCCTATAAAAGTAGTGATTACTGGATTTTGAACTAGGTTTAACTCGTCTCTTATTGACTAAACCCTGCTCTGACAGACTTTATAAAAATGAATTTTAACATATCTGGGGGTTTTATTAAGTCCGCACCTATATATAAAACTTGCACCAATGAGTAATTCATGCAGAAAAATGGCAAGTGTTGGGCTTTGGACACAGATGAACCTGGATTCCAAACCTAGATGCACCTACCAGAGGGGAGACCATGGGAAAGTTACTTAATGTAATTAAACTTTTCTGCAAAAAAGAGGGCAGGGCATGCGGAGTTTAAATGCCTTTTATAACTGAAAATATTGTAATGTTAACAGAGCATCAGCTCAATGTCTTGGACAGAGGGCCTCATTAGATGCTCATTTCTCTTCTCTTCTCCTAAACTTTAATTCTTGAATTTCTTAGTAGACTACTATGCCATGATTGTCTCTCAGTTGAGTTTTTGCTAACCCTCTAATTTGGGTCCCTGTTTTCCCCATCCAAAAGCAAAGACTGAGACATGTACTGTGCATGTGGTAGTTACTCCAGCACTGCTTGCTGAATAACAAAATAAGTGTTTCTGACCAAGATCTTGATTTCAAAAGTTTCCTAGGTCTTCTATTTCAGAAGGGACTGTTTTCAAACAAAGGTCACTGACATAACCCTCAACTTATTCTGCACTCTATTTGAAAATCCCCACTGCTATTATAGCTAGAGAGAGAAACATGAAGTATTATATTCTTTTGTTTACAAAATACTCATGTGAAATACAAACTTATTCATCCACTGGTAGACATCTCTACAAACCACTATTTAGTAGCCAAACTGAAGGTAGGGATTGATAATAAAGAATGAGGCAGGTAGATGTAAGGACTTGGGGGTCATGTCATCTGGGTGGTCCCCTTCGTTCTCTCCATTCCTTTGCCTGAGAAAGGCTTGTAGGTTACAATTTTGTGGCATAACTTTCTCATCTGATAATTGTCGGTGATACTGCTGCTAACCCCTCCCAAAGCTTTGGTCTTTCTCCAACTATTGTCATAAACGGGGATTGTACATCTTGTTTTCCTCTTAAATAGATTAAATTAATTCAAGAAGCAGAGGTTGCTCACTCCTGATTTATCTTGTTCACAAGCCCCCCAATTTTGGGTTGTTATAAAGCCAAACTGAATTAAAGAGTATATCAGATTGAAAAAATAAAAAAGTAACCTGTGGGTGAGTTAATGCATCCCTCTTTTCTGTGTGATGAATATGGGATTTAGGGGCAATAAAAATATAAGAAAAATATCTCCCAATTTACTTACAGTGTGTTAGCTTTTGAGCTGCATATACCCTCCCTGAGGGTCAGTTCCCCTCTTAAAAATACGGGAGTTGCATTTGATGGCCTGTAGCGTTGTCCCCAACTCCCATTTAGAGAGTGTATGATTCTTAGTGATTTTGACCTGAAGGCATTGTTAGACCATAAGAGAAACACAATACAGGCTCCTACCAACTGGCTCTGAAGATTAAAGAACCTCAGCAGTAGCTTTCTTTGAAAACGTTAACCATTTATAATAACCACTCTTGGAAGGAGAGTTATGTGGCTATGTGATTAGAGGCTGGAGGAAAGAAATCCAGCCCCCTGCAAACATGAAACCACTCTCTGCAAGAGAAAACCAATGGCTGTTCCCATGCTGTGATCCCCTCTCTGAAGGCACTCCCTGAGGGTTGAGACCAGGCTGGTATATTTAAAGAACCCTCTCCTTGTTTTTTGGGGGTTCCTCCTCTTCACCCCACCTCCAAGCACCTCACACTGGAGTTGCTAATGACAGTTAATGTGGTTGCAAGCTGGTGGCATCTGACATCCAAAGGTTCCGCTGAGGATGTATTTCCAAATCCTTTAAGACTTCAGGGAGTGCTATGTAATTGTGCCTGTAAAGCAAAGCACTGCAGTCACCTTGGGAATTTGAAATCACTACAGGAAATTGAACAGTAAATTCCTCTTAATAAAGCAGTACCCAGTAAGATGTGGAGGAGGGAGATATTAACTCATGAGAAAGTTGTTGCAGAGCAGGGAAGAGAGACCTCTGCTGCCAGGACTCACCGGGGCAACCGTGGGATCCTTTCTCCACCAACAAGCCCTTGCTCCATTCCAGAAGGGGCCTTATTCCATTCTGGAAAGAGCGGGGGCGGCAAGCTGAGGGGAATTGTCTTTGAGAAGCAAAGTCTAGCCTCGGGTTTTCCTCTGTCGCTTGGTCTTTGAGGTTGAGGACTCAGATCATCACCTGCCAGCCTCCATTTCCCCAGAACTAAGTCCAGCATTACAATGCACAGCATCTCTCCTGTTTCTGGCACCTGGGGAGAAAGATAATGTCTGTAGTGCTAAACGTGTGACATCGACAAGAGAGAAAATATGTAAAGCTTGGGCAGGAGGCACTACATCAATACAAATTAGGATATCGGTGTGATAGCCCTGCTGTTCTAAGCACTTTGTATGCGTCCTGTTAGTCCTTAATGATTTTTTTCTTCCATTAAAAAGTGAGTGCAGACAACCTGTGGAGACAAAAGAAGGTGAAAACACCACTCAAGCAGAGCGACATTGCCCTGAAAGGACATGGATGTGAGATTGTGCTGGATGCATTTGTCTAAGGATTTTGATGTGTGGTGGATAAAGACCCAACCCCAGGGAAGACTGATAATAGCTGGAGTTAGTTATAGCCAGTGCTTTCCAGGGACTGCCACACCCTTCATTATTCTAGTGACATGTAAGTCCTCATATCATCACTCCCCATCCAGACCACTTGTATCTCCAGCTCAATGCATTACTAGAGTCTACAATATCTCCTCTTGAGCAAATACTTCCCCTTTCCTAGCCCCAGGGTCCCTTGCCTTCGAATCCCAACCTCTTCATTTCTACCTGTTCTACACTATCAGGAGCACAAAGAGTTGGCTATTAGCATAGATTCTGGATTCTAACCCACATGTGGCTGAGTCTCAGCTCTGCTGTGTACAAGCAAGTCACTTCATTTCCCCCAGCCTCAATTTTCTCCTCTTTAAAATGGAAAAGGGATTACCAGGAGTATTAAATGAGACCAGGGATGTAAAACATTGAACAGAATGGCTAGTATATCATAAGAACAATACATTTTTTACCTATAATTATTTTTGTGGCTGGGTACCTATTTATACGAACTTCTGATTTACTTTCTGAAGCTGTCCCTAAAAGCTTTCACCTATTCTGCTTTCCATCTCTCCCGATTTACGGAACAAGACCTTAACTCAGACTAAAGTTACTGAACCTTTCTAGACTGCTGCTTTCTCATCTGTAAAATGGAGACTGAAAACAATCGTTAGTTGGAAACAAAATAATTTCCTCTTCCTGTGTTCAGTGGTCTCATCAACACCTTCTTTGTAACCCTCACCTGATGCCATGCCTCCTCTTCTAGGATAGTCCACATGCTAAGACAGCTTGTCAAGTACCCTGAATCTTATCTACCTAATTTTATTTATTCAAGTTTTAATTTCTCCTCATATGAAATTATTTCCAAGCTTTTACCATCCTGGCTTCTTTCCTCTAAATGACATGGTCTATATAGAACCTCACTTTAAGGTGCCAAAACCATGTAGGAGACCCATTTCCATAAATTGTCAGCTCAGATAAAGCAACACTGTCTCTTATCTCCTTTGTTTTTCAAATTTTCCCAAATTTTATACATTTCAGAGGGAAGCACAGATTTCATTAAGGTTTTCACAAGTAACCTTACACTCCTGCCTCATCTGGAGTATCCTATCCACAAAATCCCTACATTAAAATGTTAAGTGTCATCTCCCCAGCTCTGTTGATATTTATGCAGTTGATACCCTGAACTCAAAAGGTAAGACTTCACTTTCATTTGCATGACATTTCACATATGACGCAGAACTTCATTTCAGTTGATAGGGATTTTTGTGAATACCGATTCTGTCAATCAACATATTAGCTCCTCCTCTCAGCATTTTTCATCCACAGCTGTGATGAACACTCTCCTTTCATGCATTCACCGTGGTTCACAGACAAAACATTTCAGGTGGGGCCAAGGACAGAGCCTCAGGACATGCTATTGCAAACCTTCCTCCCATTGGTCATCCATCAGAAAATCCCCTTTGGCTCTATTTGTTCAACCAGTTATCAGCCTACCTAATTGTTCTTACATCCTGCCACTCTCTCTCCATTCTGAGCCCAATTATGACATGAGACAACTTATTGTGACCCCTACTGGCTCTTGTCACACCAAGCCCATCAGGTTTCCCTAAGGCAATGAGTGATCTGCAGTTTGTGTACAATCCGGCACCCCCTTCTCACTGGCTGTATGAATGTGACCAGGTTACATAAACACTCTGTCCAAAATTCATTAATGAAGAAACTGAAGTGGAATGAGAGAAGCTGTTTTATAGGGCTAATATGGTTTATGTGTGGCTATAATATGATAAAGCATATCAAGTGCTTATAAGAAACCACTTGTACATAATAAGGGTTCAATAAATGTTAGCTCTTTTACATCTATAAACATTAGAACTCTACTAAAGAGGGTAAAAGGAAAAATGAGATTAACTCAACCTGTATGCTGATTTCTACCACACATTTGTGACTTGATTCTAACATCTGTGTTCCTTTCCATCGAAGCCCTGATCTCTATTGATAATCACACGTGAATTATTATAATTATTTAAATGGTCTCCCTCATTGAATCAAAAGCTCCGTGAGTTCACCATCCATGTCAGTCTGTGCTCAGCACTGTATCTCCAAGTACCCTGCACAGTGCAGTCAGGTGCTCAGTGCATATCTGTTAAACACACAGTCTCCATGCAGTTTTACTAATGATCACCGAGGCACAGGAACGAGCCAACGAAGGTCATTATTAACCACATAGGAGGGCTAATTTCCCCACCCCACCAGCCCCACCGCATGGCTCTGTGCCCAACAGCTGGCTCGGACTGGGAATATGTTTTATTACTACTTCTGAAGAGCCTGTCAGAGGAACCTCATTGCGTCACACTTGGGCTTTGTCTCCAGACCAAGACGAATATGGACGTTCACAAAGACCAGACAGAGGTTGGAAAGAGCAAGCGTGAACCCGGCGCTGGTCAGAATCAGGGCAGATGGGCAGCGCTGGCAGGCCTGGGCAGAGCAGACGCAACAGGAAGGGCGTGAAGTCCTGAGCGGGAGACAGAAGGCCGAGGACATGGAGACACTGAGGAGGGAGGGGCCGAAAATGCGCTCAGTGCGCAGGCGTGTGCCTCACAAGCCCGCAGGAGGCGGCACCACAGGGCATCGGGGGTCCAGTGTCTGAGCGACAGGGCTTAGCATTGAGAGGAGAGCTGCATCCGGACCCTGCAACTTCCTCCATCTGTGTGACCTTGGGCAAGTCACGTGGCCTCTATCTATTTCTGTTTTCTAATCCACACAATGAGGAAAATAATATAAACCTTCAGAGTTGTCATCCAAATAAAATTTGTATCACTTAATGAAATCACTTAGTGGCCTAATGACGATGGCAGGTTCCCACATATATAGAGTGCTTATTCTTAGTTATTAAAAATAAAGTGGATGATACCTTCCAGTGCGTACTTTAATGTCCCTGGGATGAAACAACATAGCAAGACGAGGCTGGATGGAGATAGGTATCTATTGAAAACCTAATGTATAGCCATCCCTATGAGAAATACAGAGAAACAGAATCATGGAAAGTCAATATTGAAAAACATCTTAAAGATTATTTAGTTAATATTTCCCCAAATTGGCTGATCGTAACAATCATGAGGTCAAAAACAATTTCCAGACTTCCACTGAAGAACAATTAAGGCTAGCAGGGCCTAGATGCTGGTATTTACGAGCGTGCCAGGTGATGCTGATGACGAGGTGAAACTGGAAAAGACTGCATAGTTATTTCAACCTTTGCTAATTATTTGAATCTCTTTAAGCTCTCACGACTCAAAGTGTGATCCTTAAACCAACGGCATCAGTATCACCTGGGAGATACTCTTAGCCTTCTAGAATCTCAGACCCCACCCCGTCTGCAGTTTAACAGACTCCAGGTGATTCTTATGCATGTTACATTTTGAGAAACACCCACCTACGCCATCTTTACCTATTCTTGGAGGCAGTGTATGGCGGGGAAACCTCTCTACTGGGAAAGCTTTTTCTACCTCTTGGCACTTCTGACTACTTAAAATAAAAGAGCTACTGCCTTCCCTACGTAGCCAACACTGTTGAGGGTATTTGGGATCTGAGCCACAACTTGCAACATGGACTGGTAAATGCTAACAATGCCAGAACACCTAATAAACGTGAGTACTAATTTCGCTTCTACAACATTAATCCTCAAAATGAAAATAAGGTGTTTTGTGCTTCCTGTTTGGGAATGTTTTGAAACTATAATAAAAAAAAACAAACAAAAAAAAACCCATCATGTAAATTCACCATCTTAACCACTTTTAAGTGTACAGTTCAGGAGTGTGAACTATATTCATATTGCTGTGCAACAGATCTCTAGAGCTAGAACATTTCCATCCTGCAAAACTGAAACGTTATACCCAGTGAACAGCCGCCACCCCCATTCTCCTTTCCCCCCTGCCCTGTCTTTGAAAAATTAGCTGTCCTGTTGTGTGAGAGTCTAAGAGAAGATCACCTGGCAATGAACTACAGCTGGCTTCCAAATGATTGCAGCATTGTGAGACCCTATATTGTATGCTGAGTTTGTGGTAATATGTTATGTAGCCACAGATTTCAAATACATCTTGGAGTGATACTTGGAAATTGTGCAAATGTCCCATTCCCCATCAACTTTATCTAATGATTTTTATCATTATATGTTTCCTTTTATGTGATTATTTAAAGAAATATTCTACATTCTTAATTGCCAATTTTCGGAGTGTGGAATTGGTATAATAACAAGCTTTGATGGTAGTAAATGAGTTTTCCCTTTTTGTTATTATTATGAACTTACGAGTTTTTATTTACTAAACATGTTGCATGTAATTACAGTCACTTTTTTCTTCCACATAGCTCTTGAAACATCATGCCATTCATTTAACTTAGATAATATGTTTTTTAAGAAATAGAATTTGTCCACTTTGGTTGTAAGTGAACTCAGAGGTCTTGGGCTAATCGTCCGTTCCTGGAAGAGATAATGGACATTTTCTGTTGTTTAGAAACCCCAGGAGTCTGGGCTCAGTTTCACCATGCAAACCCACAAAATGCAGGCAGACTTGTAGCAGATTCAGATAGGAATCGGGCTATTTTGCTTTTGTTAATGCAATTCTTAGTGTTAGTTCTTGAGAAACTTGTGAATCCTTGTAGTCAGATCATCTAGAGCAATTCTATCAGCCAGGATTTCTTTAAACAAGTGTTTCTTACTGTAAAAACACTCCAATCTAGTTTCAGAAAACATTACTTCATGTTAAAACACACAATAAGAGGCTTAGACTGACTCCTGTAGCACGAAACTTTCCAGTGTTTTGTTTTCTTCTCTCGAGGGAGCCTCAGTCTAAGCCTTAGTTCTGCCTGTGTATGAGTGTGGGTGCCTGTTTTCTAGAGCACTGTCCTTGGACTTCTTGAATTACTCCCTTCCTAAAACGCACCCCCCACTTGCTCGTTCTTGAAATTGATGAGCCACTAGTCCTTGTGGATTCTGCTCCAGTAACTTCTCCAGGCGGGAAAAGCGAGAAACACTGGCTTTCCCTGAGAGGTATACAACTTGGCGTTGGCAAGCAGAGTAGAAAACATCATGAAACATTAATGGTCAAAATGCAGTAGGCAATTTTGCACCAAGCACAATGACTATGTGTCTTGGGAAGCAAGCCTACCCTGTCGTTAAACTAAGAAAATGTTTGCTTCTAGTTTCAGTGAGAATAGAATCTAAACTAAGAACTGAGAAGAGATAAGGTAGTTACAAAGAGAGAGTACATACTTACAGAAGAGAGAAAAAATTAGACAACATCATTGCAAAATGTAAAATCATTGAGGAAACGGGAAAGCAGATGTCTGTGAAGTTCAAGAGACTTGTGGGGGTTTCTTCTTAAGCGAAAGAAGGCTTGGAGACCCAAATAGTTCAGTAATGCCTCCACTGTTGGTTAATGCATCTAAGAGAGGGTAAAAATGGTAGAAATAGTAGTAGAAATAGTCCTGGGCTGTGACCTAGGGGATCTGAGTTCTAGCCCTGGGTTCCTGTCTCTAATTTTGTGTTCTTCTCCTTCTAGAAAACCATCAAACCATTATCTTTTCTTCTATTGTTCATTTTCATGAGCCCACATGAAAATTATTTTGCTACGTCTGTCAAAATGGTAAACACTTAGAATCAAATAATAGAGTGTTAGAACTAAAAGAGGTCTAACAAATCCATGCATCAAACATGTGGTCCTGTTGGTGTTTAATAAAAAATGGGTAAAAAAAAAAAAAGACTAAAGCAAACATGCAAAATATTTACATCATTTAATTTAAATGCTATGTAGTTCTCTAATGTATTCTTTCTACTCTCAGTACATTTGAAATATTTCATATTTTCAAATAATACATAAATTTGGAAAACACAAAAATGTATAGTCAATAAATAAATCTATAATGGCATTACCCAAAAGATAAAAAAATATTTAAAAAAATTTAAAAATAAAATAAAATGCTTTGTCCTTAAAAAAAAAAATGGGTGAAGCAGCCTAGGTTTATCTCATTATGGTGACTTAAATTATATTACTTCATTGCCTACATATGCACATGGAGGGGTGTTCTTTATTTCCACAAAGACATATGAGTATGTCCTCTCCAACTCTTTCTGAAACATGGTCACTTGGTCCTTTGTTTTTTGTTTTCTTTGATTAGAGTCTTGGGGCAAGAGCCAAAACACTTTCTTTTAATAGTAAATGTCCACTGGCATGCAATCTCAGTGTCCACAAGACCACAGAGTCACGAGACTATGATAAACATGAAACATAGGAACACTAAATGGGACAGCCTCTTTTCAACTCAGCAAATTCTGCATCGGCTATGACATCTCTTGAATTTTTATGATAAAGTCAGACATTTAAAGATTAAAAATGACAGAGTTTAAAATGTTTATGATTAATTGCAATTTTCAAAGACACTGGATAGGCCAATACTGTACAAACTGGATCCTATCCAAGGGCAACTAAGCAGCAATCTGAATGAGTCTGCAGGTCATTTTCCTATCTTGGAAACTTAAATGTCCTAAAGCTGATTAACTACAAAACCGAGAGCAGCACTTTCTTCTCCAAACTCTGTGTAGAGAAGCATACAAATACAAATGCTCCCTCAAAAGAAACAATGTGAGATGTGTCCCCCCGTGTACTCTAAATCTTGCTCTCTGATTTGTTCTTCCATTTCTTAGTTGTGAGAATCTGGTCGATTATGGAGCAAAGCTTTCATTCAGTATTTAAACTTTAATGTTGGTTAAAAAAATAATAACGCATCTTTAAGGCTTGTATTGCAGCGGTAAATATTTAAAGTCTCATAAATCTACCATGACAGAGATTCCTAAGTCACTGAAAGTGGAGAGTAAAACTGAAATATGCACATTTTCCCTCTGGAAGGGTGACCTAAGAAAGGGCAGTCCTTGCTCTAAATCCTTCTTTCCTTTTTGCCTTAGTTCTTGGATGTTCATAAGGAGGCTTCCAGTCATCTTAAATTCTCTTACAATCTATGGATTTTTCATTATGAAACATATTAGGTGAAGGGTCTCAGATATAGTTCATAGGAAAGATTCATAGTCATCAATTGAGTTTTCTCTTGTCCCTTTCAGCTGGCCCAAAGGATGATCAAAATAACCTTTCTGCCACTTCCCAACATACTGAACTGTATACAATTCATGGATTCAGATCTTGGCTTAAGTTAAAAATAATATATAATATAATATAATATAATATAATATAATATAATATAATATAATATATAAACATATGTAATATATATTTTATATAATTTATATTTATATGTGCCATATATAAATATATAAAAATTTTTAATATATATTTTCTAGTTTTCCCATATATAGTCCATTAAATGTGCTGGGATTTTAGTATTAAAAAATCAAATATTTCTTAAGCACCAGTGTGCCTTGTGGTGGTTATGGGTACCTTTAAAAAGGGATATTCCTTTCTGGCTTATTGACTTGTCATACATGGTGCTGTAAACTTAGAATCTTACTGGAAGGTAACATAATTAGGAAACACAATAGAAGAGAATGTAATTGTACAAAGAAACTTTTGAGGTGTCTATGCAACTTATGGGAAACATCTTCTTTGGAGAACATTTCTACCACACCCTGTACCCCGCAACCACCCTGTCTACCGACAGGGATGAACAGGGACAGCCATAAACATGGGCCATGAATGAATATCTAACCTAAGCTGAAACCGAATTTCTCCCTGTAGAATTTTGAAGTGTGCTTGCTTCAACAGCAGTTGTACATACTTGGGGGGCTGTGGGGGCACTCCTCCTCCACCATGGGGAATAATGAAGCAGACATGCAGAGAGAAACAGAGCCCGGAGATCCAAGAGCGATGCTGAGAGGCCTCAGGCTTGGTTTCTAAGCGCTCTCCCATTCCTGGTGTTAGGCTGTTGCTAAATCCTGCAGTATTTCTTGTCCTTGGGCCTTGTGAGACAGCCACTTGTCTTACATATGTAAGCACACAAATCTCTTTATTTGCCTGCACTTTTTTGAAATCAGTCCTCGGCTTGCAACCAGAAATACATTAGGCAAGTATTATATATGACGTTTTATTTTTAGTCCGGGAAGACTATAAAATGTCGTTGTGGGGATTCATAACTGGATATGAGAAGTCTCTGGGACCTTTCAAATAAAATAATAAAAAAAGACAAATTTGTTAAAAATAAGTGAACATAAGCTGGGAAAGAGAATGACATCAATCCAATATTTATATAGCAATTTGTGGCTTACAGCGAATTCTATGTCTTCATTCTAACCCCAAGGTTTCAAAATAATTATTCCTGTGACATAGAGGAGAATATTATGGCTCAAGAATGTTAAGTGAGTCCTATGGCATCATAACTGCCTCTATACAGGGTGCAGCACAGAGAGAAGGTCCACATGCACTAAGCAAATGCATAGCACTTTGTATAATTATGTACTTTATTTCTTTTTCTTGGGGAGTAATATGATGATTTCCAACAGCTATCTATCTGTAAGGCAAGAACTAATCAAATAGCAAATAAGATGGAAAATGAGAAACTTGTGTTTCCAATTTGGTACAAGGTCTTGTGCACAGAAAGCAAGTTTTATAGTCACAAAACGATAAAACATACAATAAATAAGCAGTGGATCACAAAATGATAAAACATACAAGACAGCATGGGTTAAGTGCTAAATAAGCAGTGGACTTGGAGACAGAGGTGAAACATCACCCTACTTCAGACACAGATATCCTGCAGTGCATATAATTATAAGTGAAAATTCAGATCTGACCAGCAAAACTTATCCAAATGGTACATATAGCCTGTCCATTATGTGTACTTGGATCTCACCTCATGCAGAGTTGGCCAGTGAATGTTTTTGCATTTGCTGGGAAGCCAAACATTCACTTACTTACCTTCGTTTTTATAAGGAACAACCACAACAACAACGAAAACACATGTGTGCATGACAGAATGAGGGTGGGCCTTTTCTGGCAATTTGACTTTGACTCTGAGAATCCATGTAGATTTCTTCCTTTTGGTTGCGTGGACTCCATGTGCTTCAACCAGCCATTCATTCATTTATCTGAAAATAAGAGAAGAACGAGGAAATATCTGGTTTTATGTTTGAACAGTGTAAAGCATACAGTGGGTACTTAAGTATTCAGTGAGGTCAGGTTTAATTTAAAAATAACAGTAAAAACAGAAGGGAAGAAGAATATCACGAAGAAAACCACAAGAAGGAATGAGTGAGGGACTATTTGGTAATCTATGTTCTCTTCCAAATGGTAAATGTAAACACAGAGCCCGGGGGGGGGTGTAGAGTTTTGTCTTTGAAACATGGCTAGCCCATACAGTTCCAGAGGCTGTGATTGTGGGAGATACACAGTAACATTTAGGAATAATGCCTAAGTGTCCCATCAGGCTGGCTAGATATGGCTGAGAAAGGGAATGGGGAGAGAATGAGGGAGACTGCGGAGTGACCCAAACTCTATTTCCTGAGCAAACATAAGATTTTCTGGCATGGTGGAGAGTTTGAATTGGAAGATGTTTTCTTTAAGGACATTTTTCCAAAACCAAACTCTTTACATATTTGAAGCTGAGAGATTTATGGACTCTAGAAAATAAAGTTAAGTGAGGTTTTTATAAAAGCATAATATATAAGGGCTCCATTAGATATAATGACACAGCCTGACAATAAAACATCTCTCAGAATTAATCTCTTCCCCATAGGCTTGTTGTGCTTTGCACTTATGTTATGAAACTCATCATAATCTGCAGTATATTATAAACAGAAAGGGAACTAGTATTTATTGAGAGACCATGATGTACCATGCACTTTCTTATTGGGTTGTCGGAAAAGTCATGACATATTTTGTCTATGTTTTTCAAAGGTCATTTATTTTATAAAGAACAAAGATCAATCAATGATATATTGTCCGTTTTGTTCGATAACCTTTTGCCATCTTTCAGTGAGCTTCATAATTCCTCGTTCATAGAAGGACCTGTCTTTATTGGCGAAAAACTGAAGAAGGCGCTGATTTACAGCCTCATCTGAATTGAATGTTATACCACACAAGGAGTTTTGAAGAGAGCGAAACAAGTGGAAGTCTGACAGCGCAAGGTCAGGCAAGTATGGTGGGTTTGGCAACACATCCCATCCAAGCTCCAATAATTTTTGACGTGTGCTCAAACTTGTGTGTGGCCTCACGTTGTTGCGATGGAACACAACTCCTTTACAATTAACAAGCTCAGGACGTTTCTGGATGATGATTCGTTCAAACTGTCCAATTGCTGACAATACACATTTGAATTGATTGTTTGGTTCCTTGGTAGGAGCTCAAAAAACACAACACCTTTAAAATCCCACCACACTGAGAGCATAACCTTCCTCTGATGAATGTCTGCTTCCTATGTTATTTAAGGCGAATCATCACATCGGAACCAAGGCCGTTTGTGCACCACATTGTTGTAAACAATCCACTTCTCATCACCAGTTATCAGTCACTTCAAAACAGGATTGTTTTCCTCATGTTTAATGAACATATTGCAGACTTTCATACGCGCCATCGAATGAACTTCTTTGAGTTCACACGAACCCAAATATCGAGCTTGCTTACGTATCCCAGATTCTTCAGGGAGTTGTGAACACTTGAATGACAGATGTTCAATGTTTCTGCAATCTCTCGTGTTGTGTAATGTGGGTTTGACTCAATCAATGCCTTGATTTTGTCGTCATCAAACTTGGTGGGCCTCCTGACCGAGGAGTGTCATTGAGATCACAATCACCAGCACAGAATTTTGTGAACCATCGTTGACACTGACGCTCTTGTAGAGCATTGTCAACATAAACTTTATGCAACTTTTCACAAGCTTGATGGGCATTCTTCCCTTTACGGAAGTAAAACAGTAAAATACGGCAAAAATGCACAGTTTGGTCTTCCATCTTCAACGTGTAAAATCTCCAAAACTCAACCAAATCGCTCAATTGTTTTTTAGAATGAAGCTATGACTGTCAGCTATCAAATGACATAGCAATAACATAGATGTGAATGACTCTAGTACTTCCAAAAATGAACTAGTGCCATCTGTCGCAAACAAGTGTCATGACTTTTCCAACAACCCAATATATTGTCTCTTTTAAGTTATTCATAAAACAAGATATCTGGCATATCAGAATTCTTATTCCTATTTTACAGAGAAAGCAATTGAGGTGTGGGAGGGTAAATTATTTCTTAATTAGTAAGTTTCAGGGCCAAGATTTGAACTCAGGTTGTCCATGTCCATTTCTCTGTGTGTTTCTGCGCATGCATGAGCATCCAGAAGGAGGAAACTCATATTTCTCAGCTTAAATTACCTGTGCCAAGTAGATGCTCAATAAAGTCTTATTAATTAACTCTAGTGAACACATGGCACTTCAGTGTGTCATTTTGCAAGCTGAAGTCTCAAATAATAACATTTAGATGCTTTATTCAAATTGCAATGCAGCAGTGAACTTGGGACTAGGATTGTCTCATTTTTTGGACAGGAAAACTTCTGAAAGATCATTCAAGAAATAATGATTCAGAACTTCTCAATCTTTACATAAAGGATGGACTTCCTTATAGATAAACAGAATAAGCATTATCTGTTTCCAAGTCATTTTGATGAGTTTAAAATGTCTGTCTCTTTAATAGGACCCTAACTCCAATGGAATGTCTATAGTTTCCACTATTGGAGCTAATGCCTTGTGTGAAATTATAGTCATCTAAAGACTTCAACTAAATTGTTCATCTGAGTTAAGCATAAATAAAGCATAAAGTTCCATTTTATAGTAATGCATACATACATACAAATCAAAAGATTGATTTTCCCTAAAGAAGATCAGGGATCAAGGGGATTCTACATGCAGATTTGGAGGGAAGAGGAAGGAGAGAAAGGGTTAGACACCAAGCAGTCTCGCCAACCTCATAATGTTGCCCAAGGCTGGTTTTGAATTAGAAGCACATTCACCATGTCTGAATGATGTAACTAAATAGAATCTAAATCAATGTGTCTTTGATATAAATGGTGTTCTCTGCCTCTTGTGTAATTCTACCAGAGTGCTAGACCCAGCAACTCTCCAGGGCCAGACTGTTGGGTCCCTGAGCCATGTATGGGCTATGGGTGCCCTGGGAAATGAAGCCTTGGTGGTTGATGAAGGCAGGGACCCTGATGTTTCAGTATTTAGCAAAGTCTCCTTATCAATTGGTGTCCTAGGAAAGGTCCTAAGCTATGACAAGTTTGGAAAAATTGTTGGAAAACAAAAAGGTAGAGTCAACATGGTCCCTGGCTGAGAACTATGAAATCTAATTATGGAGAGGTTGTGTGTGTGTGTGTGTGTGTGTGTGTGTGTGTGTGTGTGTGTGTGTG
>NW_017732178.1:547457-570384 GCF_001890085.2 Hipposideros armiger | reverse complement strand
AAAAAAAAAAGAATGAGTGAAAAGGGTGGAAAATGTTAGGACACTGCCTTAAAGTTACAAAGATTTTTCGTGTTTCTTCCTTGGACCTTCATAAGAACTTTAAGAGAAAAATATTGTTATGTCAGAAAATTAGACCCAGAGAAGATAAGTTGCCCCAAAGACAAGTAGCTAGAAAGTGACAGCTTGAAATAAACTTTCCCCTTCTCGGTCCACATCTCATGTTTTCAGGGGGGTTATGCTTTCTGCTGCATAGGAATACAGAATATAAGACATTGTATAATTTAGGTGCTGCATATGTCAGATGGGGTATAGAAAGGACTGGAGTAAAGGATGGCTTCCTGGAAAATGGGAGATTTAAGATGACTTGTGCATGAATTGAGAGGGGAGTGCCTGAAAGTGAGGTTTTGAAGTGAGATGGGCTGAATTTGAAGTTCACCGCTGCCCTTTTTCAGCCGTGTGAGATTGCAAAGTTAACTTCTTTGTAGCTCAGATTTCTTATCTGTAAAATGTGAATGACTATTGTGAGCACATATGGGTTAAGACTTATAAAGTATCTAGAATAGTCCCCGACAATTGTACACACCCAATAAATAACCTCATTGTTAATATCTAAGGGGAGATTAGGCTCCAGAAGTGAAGTGTTTGTTTATCCACACATACAGTCATTTGGTATTTATGGAGAGCCCCCATGAAGGCTAGACAAGGCAGTGCTCATGGCACTTAAAATAAATTACCTAATCTATTCTCTGCTGGTGAATCATGGAACAATGCAGAGATAAGGCTGTCACCACCTGAACCCACCCATCAATCTTAACATCACTAAAAGAGAGACAGACATTATGTGCCTCCTAGTGTGATGCAATCTAAACTACACAGCACCACCTGTGAAGTATTCTTGCCAAACTTGCTTAACCTAAATCTAATAAAGCCTTTAGGACTAATTTACAGTCTACAGTCCAAGTAGGAAACACAGGGGATAGAAGGACAAGTAAATGACACTATGAGGAAATAATTAGCCAAATTCAGAATGTGGAACTTTCTCCAAGACCATTAAACCAGTTTATTAAAAATATTTTTTAAAACGTGAGAAAAGTGAAATGAAAAGAGGGACTACTCTCGATTAAAAGTGACCGAAAAGAGATTTAGGAGACAAAACAACTAAATATAACACTGGACATGTTCTTTACTCATTGAACAAACTACTTGTAAAAAAGATTTTTGTAGACAGTCTTGTACAAACATAGGTATTATATACAGTTTTTAAAATACAGCTAATGCTATTAAGTGTGAAAATGGCCGTGTAGTTATGCTATGTAATAAATTTTTTCTTTTTGGAAAAAGGGAGCCTTGAAGAATTTATTTTTTAACTTTCTTACTTTTTACTTGAGACTACATTGATAAAAGTAAAAGGAAGTGACACACTTTGAGAAGCAAATGAACTCTTTAAATTAAGCTTCTTCCTGCTTCCCAGAAGACCCCAAAGGAGCCCCACTGAGTATCTGGGACCTTTATAGAAGCCAGCATCTTATCTGTGACCTCATTTTATTTGAGAATCTTAAATGTTTTACCTGCAGAGAGGAGCTTATCTCAATGTAGGAGCCAGAAGAAAGATAAAGAAAATGAGAGAAAGACCAGAAGGTGACAGGAGGAATGAGACCAGAAAAACAAAAAAATAAAAATCCGAAACCCATGATGGGGATATATAAGGGACAATGGGGTGAGAAATAGAGGTTAAAATTAAGGCGAGTGCAAAAAATCTGAGAGCTCTAGAATATAAATATCTAAGACTATGGGCAATGGGGCAGCCAGAGTTCTAGGGGTTTTATTTAACACAAGAATACCTTGAAGTGTGAATTATCCATACAATCTGGGGGTAACAAGAGCCATATGATGCAGCAATCCCACTTCTGAGTTATATTCAAAAGAATTGAAAGCATGGTCTCAAAGAGATAATCTTTACACCCATTTTTATAGCAGCATTATTTGCAATAACCAAAAGGTGGGAGCAATGCAAGTGTTCATTGATGGATGATGGGGAAAAAATGTAGTATATACATACAGTAGAATATTATTCAGCCTAAAAAGGAATGAAATTCTGACACATGCTACAACGTGGAAGAATCTTGAGGACATTGTGCTAAATGAAAGAAGTCAGTCACAAAAGGACAAATAGCATTTGATTCCACTTATATGAAGTTCCTAGCATAGTCAAATTCCTAGAGACAGAAAGTACAATGGTGGTTGCCAGGGACTTGGGGGGAGGGGTAATGAGGAGTTAGTGTTTAATGGGTAGAGCTTAGGTTTTACAAGATCAGAGTTCAGTGGATGGATGGTGGTGATAGTAACACAACAATAAGAATGTACCATATTTTGCCATGTATAATGCACACCCACGTTTTTGGCCCATACTGTGAGAAAAAAAATCTTGCATTTTAATTCAAATTTTTATTTACATTTAGGTACTCGTTTTTTGTATTATAAAGGAATTTTAGCATTCATTTTTAACATATTATGGTACAAGAAATTTTATGTAACAAATAATTACAAAACACAAGAACAGATACAAGGTACAAGAAATTTTATGTACCGGTAACAAACTTACAATGTTTACGTGTCATAGAAGGTCAAGAACTCTTCGACGCTGCAAGTTCATTGTAAGTCCAACAAAACCAATTATCTTATTCCAGGGCATTATTTTGCATACGGATATCATTATTGATTTCTAGAATTACACTTTTAACCCATAAGCATAAATAAAAGAATTAAAAACATTTATATAGATACAGCATTAGTACTACCCATATATATTGTGCATCCTTATTTTTCTCTCACAAATGTGGGCAAAAAACTGCACATTACACAAGGCAAAATATGGTACTTTGTGAACTGTGCATTTAAAAAGGGATATTAATATGACAAAGTTTATGTTTTGTATATTTTGCCACAATTAAAAAAAAAACAAATTAGGAAGAAAAAAAGTTAAGACACTTTAAAACAATGGATACAGTTGAAGAGTCAACCACAAGGATTCCACCTTTGCCCTGAGATCTTACCTTGATTGAATTCGATTCTTGTTACAGAAACAAAGATTCTATGTTGAAAGCACTGTGGAAAATAATTTATTTCTATGCTACATCTGCTTTTGGCCATCTCTACTGTAAAAAGGTATAATGTTACCTTTTTAAAAATATGTACAGTTTTGTGCAGGTATTGTTCCCTCTACCTGGAGACCACCCTCCTTTAGTCTGAAGTGTGCCCTTGGGCATATGAAGAGATACACACAAACACACAGTACCACATTGCCTGCTTTTCAAACTCCTGTCTATCTCTCAAACCCCTGTTAAGAAGCTTGCAAATATTTTCTGGGAAGCCAGAAACCTTTATGGGTATTTGCCCTAGATCAAGACAATCTCAGCCTGGCCTGTGCCTCCGTTAATATTGTCTGTTTTTAACTTATTTATTTGCATCAATATTTACACTGGGAGCTCTTTCAGAGTGGGTTCTGCCTTTTTCTATCTGTAACATTTAAAATATTACACCTCATAACATTAATCTTAGCCAGTTATTTAGTGAATAAACAAAACAAGGGCCGGCTGAGTGGCGCGATGGTTAAGAACTGGCTTGGGACGTCAGAGGGCCCCGGTTCGGATCCCACATATGAGGGCCAGTGACACTGCCCTCTACAGCTAAGATGCTGAACAACAGCTCAACCAGGAGCTGGGCTGCCATGAGTCCCCGGCGACGGCATAGGCTGCAGTCCCTGTGGCAGTGGGTTGCCATGGGCTACTGTGTGTAGCCAGCAGCCAGCGTGAACGGCCAGCAGCCGCAGTGAGCAGCCGTCCAGAAGCCGGCGACTGATGTGCCTCGCCCGGGAAGAGCGCAATGATGGTGCCAACTTGGGCCAGTGAAGCAACGTCCTCCACAACTAGACTGAAGAACAAAATGACAGCAACTTGTCTGTTCCCTTTCCCCCAATTCGCCAGCACTGTTCCCATCCCCCCAGTTCCCCAATGAAAAATCTTTAAAAAAAAAAAAAAAGAAACAAAATAGAATTCTGAGCCTGGGCATTACATGTCTCTTTAGTATCTAGCACTCACACCCCTTCAAAAGCTCTCGTCCCTTGAATCAACCCATCAATGTCAGTTGAAATTGCCCGCCACATCTAATCAACCCAGCATCCTGCCCTGTGCTCACACAGTGCTGCCTTCAGATATGTAAAAATGTCATGAAAGACAGCTTTCCTTTCTGGAGGAGGATGATTAAGTGCATAATTAAAAATTGCTGCAATTTTCTTTGATGCAATAGTATTTTGCTGTTTCTCTTCTTGCAGCATGTAAAGGGAGGTGAACACAGAAAACAGGCTGGTTTCCAGTTGTTGGCACCCGTTGCCCTCCTTTCTGGCTCTGGAGGGAGGGGAGACCTTGCTTTCCTTCTCCCCGCTTTTGGATAGAATCCTGCAGTTACTGGTTTGCAGGACCTCTGCTCGAATACAGCCTTTATTCTGCACACAAGTCATGGGACATAAGGCTCTTAAATGCACACTTTGCTATTTGCAAGTCACATAGGGATGGGCAAGGGGCATAGGGGGCAAAGTAGAAAAACACAGGTTTTCTCTCCAACAGTCCTAAGTTTTTTGCAACATATGTGTTTTTATAATTTGAACTTGGTAAATCAAATGCTGAGACTCCCAATCATTTAAAAATGTAACGAAGGGGGAAGTATTTAGACATAGACTTTATTGTTAAGTCACACTCCTGCTACCAACACCTATGTGTTCTTCATTCCAGGTTTTCACCTACTAGATTCTTTGGAAGAAGAGAATGTTTATTTTTCACTCTTACAAGGCGATAGGCTGGGTAAGAGAGAGGCAGAGGTGTGAAAAAACAAGGGGTGGGACAAAGAAAGTATTATAAAGAAAAAAAGTAATATTGGAATCAGAGAGGTTTGGTTCTCACCCATAGGATTGAATGGTTCATTTCCCTTCCCTTCTCCTTCCTTCCTTCCTTCCTTCCTTCCTTCCTTCCTTCCTTCCTTCCTTTTTTCCTTCCTCCCTCCCTTCCCTTCCCTTCCCTCCTTTCTATATTTTATGTATAGCTAAAGTAGGTGCTACAGACTAGTTTATCTCATGCTGTTTGTATTAGAAACTAAATGGTAATGGTAGAAAAATAAAGGAAAAGTTAGACCTTGACTAACTTCTGACTCCGAATCTTGTAATATTTATGACCCCAGGGAATGCGTGTGATCTCTTTGAGCCTCAATCTCCTCATTCATCAACTGTTGAATGATATCTTCCTTGCACATATTATGAGTTTTGGTTTTAGTTTTGGTCTGAGGGACCACAGGCACCATGGAAGCTGTGGCACAGTGGCAGTGGCAGAGGAAGGGCCATCCCTTGTAGGTTGTGGCTTCAGGAAATTCTTCCTACAGAGCCCAGCAGAGGAACTGGGCTTCCGTGGTTGGATCAAATTTAACAGAAGGACAGGAAGAGATGGAAGTTGGGGGAACACATTTTGGGGCTGGGAGAATAACTTAGAATCCCACTGAAAATAGGCAACCTATGAGGATGCTTGAGAAAGAACTGGTTTTAAAAAATTAAGAAAATGATGCTATACCTATGTGCATGTATTTTTATCCTCAGCTACTAAAAAGAAAAAAAACAATGTTACCAAAACTACAATGAAAGGTTATCAGGCAGCCCTGTTATTAGTTCAACACATAAGGGGGAAAGAATGAATGCGATTAAATTGTCAATAGAGCTCTCCTTACATTTGGCCTTTCGATACCTCCTTCCCTGTGCTGCCTCTCTTTGCAGCATTGATTGGGTATTGTTAACCTTTATCTACCTCTTGTTTACGTTTCCCTATTAGGGCCAAACATCAATATGAAGCTTTTAGAAAGGACAGAGGCAACCAACAAAGAGACATTGGGAAAAGGTCAAAAATCTCCGAGATGAGGTGTGCTGTTCTCGGCCAGGCCTGGGAAACAAGCTCGGCTAAGAAAGCAAGGTCAGGGCTCAGCGGCTGGCGTCTTCAGTGCCTGCCTTTTGAGAAGAAGTAACACAGTGAGCAGCGCCGCCTCTGTCAAGGCAGCTGTCAGAGGCAGCCAGCCAGCCTAAGGGAGGGGGAGTAGCAAGGGGCTTCGTTGGCCATGATGGCTGTGAAGACATGGAGGGAGGGTTGGAAGGTGAGTCAGGACAGGAGGGGGGACAAACAGTGAGCAGTGCCCACCACAGCCTGGCACGATACCCACAAGCCCCTGCTCTGTTCTGCAAGGCTGGGATACAAGGTTTCCTTTCTAACAGAGGAAACTGAGGCCATGAGAGGTTAAGTGGCTTATGCAGGCCCCACAGTGGCAAAGCTACACTTGGGTTTCTCGGTTTTGAAAACCCCCATCTGCATCTGAAAAACAGAAAACCCCTTCCCTTTTGCAAAATCTGATATGTGCCATGTATCCCCAGATTGTCAGGACTTTTCTTCTTTTTTTTTTTTAAGATTTCTATTGGGGAATTGGGGGGAAGGGGAACAGACACGTTGCTGTCGTTTCATTCTTCAGTCTAGTTGTGGAGGACATTGCTTCACTGGCCCATGTTGGCACCATCATTGCGCTCTCCCCGGGTGAGGCAGATCAGTCACCGACTTTTGGACAGCCGCTCACTGTGGCTGCTGGCTACACACGGTAGCCCATGGCAACCCACCTGACGTAGCTGGCGACTCACGGCAGCCCAGCTCCAGGTCGAGCTGTTGTTCAGCATCTTAGCTGTAGAGGGCAGTGTCACTGGCCCTCATATGTGGGATCTGAACCAGGGCCCTCTGGCATCCCAAGCCAGTTCTTAACCAACGCGCCACTCGGCCAGCTCCAGGACTTTTCTTCTTTTGTGCATTGCAAAAATAAAATGTATATTTACAAATACTAAACTATGATGTAGTCTAGAAATGATTATAATATTGAATAGGCTGCCTCCCTCTCCTCCTCCCATTACCCCTACATTAGGGTTCACTGCTCTATAACCTAGCTGAGCCCCGGCCCGCTGTGTGTAATAATCTCCCTAGGTGTCAGTTTCTGAATACTAATACTACTCTAATACTACTACTTATAGGCCATGTACTCAGATTTTCATGAACCTTAGACTCGATCCCTGGACTGTCTCCCTGGAGACCTCATATCCTAAATTACTTTGCTGTAAGTTTTGGGCTATGATATGTGTGCAGCCTTCTTGACAGGATTCTGGCCTGCATCAGAGGCAAAAGCAAAGGTAAACAGCACTAGGAACTCAGAATTGCGATGGAAATGGTCAACTTTCCTTCTCTCCACTGAGAATGAAAAGGGAGAATTAGGCCTCAAAGCAGCTAGACAACCCTTGCCAGGCCGGGTATGATTTTGCTGCCTGGACATTGCCTGGCAAGGAGAATGAACAAAGCTTGTGACCGTTCTTTAAAGGATGCTGAGAAGTTCCTTGGAAGCCACACACTGCACCCCCTCCCTATGTTTCAGATGGAAACTCCAAGGTCAGAGCCACCACCTGGTGTGCCCAAGGTCACCCAGCTGAATGATGGCAGAGACGGACAGTTCTGATAGGTCCGTTCCTCACTCATGCTGGTGTCTTCTGCTTCCTGCAGAAAGGGGATAGAGTGTGTTTGGGGTGAAATCATACCCTGAAACAAACAAATAACCAAAGAAACAAAGGAAATACAAAAACACAAAGCTCAGCAGCATGTACGTTGGGATGGCTGTGTGGCTAAACGACTCTGATTCTCATTCTCTTCTCTGGATAATGGAAGTGATTACTCTGTCCTACTTACCACATTAATTTATTGTAATCAAATGTAATAAAAAGCATTTTTTAAAAGCTTTATGCGATTTTTAAAGGCATTAATACAGGGCTGTCTGTCCTTAATAGATGGGTGACCTTGGGCAAATCACTTGACTGGCCACAAAAACAAAATGGTAGTAGGAGATTTTAAAATTCTCTTTCCCTTATGCCACACCACTGGTAATGAAAATATCCCTTTGCTATGTGGCTTTTTCTGAGATGTTTACTGACATGGGGTGGCGGCTTTGTGTCCTAAGCCTCCCTGTACAGCTGGCTACACGTACCCAGACTTGTCCAACCAGGGGCCAGTGTGATAGGGCAAAGGCAGACATTTTACTCACACACAGGTGCATGAGAATCCCACATACAACCTTTTCCATGGAAGCCTAGATTTCAACTATCCCACCCCTGTGTCACAAAGTCTCCCTCTTCTTGACGGGCTGCGTGATCTGATTCTGGGACTGGCCACACTCATGGTTGTAGGGTTGTAGTGATGGCATTGTTGAGGGCTGGCCTTGGGCAGGGAAGGGCCAGGTGTTTGGTTGCACAAAAACCCACCTAGAAAGAGCTCTCCCTCCATCCCTCACTGTATATGGGCAAAAATCTGCATATATCTCATAGGTGCGTATTGCAAGTAGTTAGGGCTGTGCCACAGCTTTGGTGACAGGATTATTCTGGATCAAAAAAGAAATAAAAATGAGTTATTCTGGATGTTCTGTTTCATAACTAACTTCATACTTAAATGTCTTGGGGGTAGGTGGGTGGGTGGGGGTTGTGACTACAGGGTACTATCGAAAGATCCAGCTTGTAAATGTGGAGTCATGAAAAACCACCTTTATACACCTGTCCTTCAGTTAAGGCGCTATGAGTGATTAAAATGCAAATATCTCTAAATGGGGAAATATATTAAACTGTGCTGGTCATTAGCAATTTAGTGCTAATGTGGCTGTGAGATTGCTTCTTTTTTTCTTACCTAGACAACCAGCTGCCATTAGTTTTCTATTAGGAATAAAATACATTTCAGGTCTGATAACTATGGGAAATCGAAAGAGAGAGTAGAAATTGAGCCCTGTTTGAGAAGCTCTGTCATGACCATATTGATAGAGTGTTCTGGTGTCCTGGGCCAACATTAGAAGGAAGGACACTATTTTTTTTTAATTCAGGTTATATTAAGAGCTAAAACTTTATTTGTTCATCATCCATTCATCCATCCATCCATCCATCCATCCATCCATCCATCCATCCAATACATATTTTTGAGTAGTTGTTAGTATGTTGGCCCCTGAGAGTCTAAACTAGAATGAGCCAATCTCCCTGCTGTTATAGATCAATAGTTTGTGTTCCCCTCAAGTTCATATGTTAAAGCCCTAATCTTCAATGTGATGATATTTGGAGGCGGGGCCTTGAGGAGGCTACAGGGTTAGATGAGGTGATGAAAGTAGAGCCTCCAGAACAGGATTAATGTCCCTTCATCTTCATAAAGATGAAGGAACATTATTTTTTTTTTCTGTCTGCCATGTGAGGATACGACAAGAAGGTGGTCATCTGCAAACCAAAGAGTTGGCTCTCACCAGACACTGGAGCTGCTGGTGCCTTTTGTTCTTTTTTTTAAGAGAAGGAACCTTTATTTCCTTGCTTCACAAATAAAACTGGCTCAGCTGGATCCGCTGGTGCCTTGAGCTTGGACTTCCAGGCCTCTAGAACTGTGAGAAGTAATTTTGTGTCATTGAAGCCACCCAGTCAATGGCATTTTTTATAGCACCCCAAACTAAGATACCTGCCCTCAAGGAGCTTAGCGTCATGCTTGTGATCACCAGGACACGGACAACTAGGATAAAAATTAGAAAGACCTATCACTGGGGTAGAGGGATCTGTGAGGTTATGGGATGAGTGTTTTGCTATGTAGCTGTGAGGAAGTCAGAGAGAGTCGTAATGCATTGTTTCATTTCATGTTCATGCTAGTCCTGCATGGTAAACTTTTAACCTAATTTTTACAGACGAGAAAGCTGAGACCCAGAGAACACAGCATCCATAATTATAAGAGCAAACACATGCAGCCACCACTCATTAATCACCAAACCGATCACATGTGCCAATGAAATGCCTAAAGTCACAAAGCCAATAAAGTAGGAAGTCTAGATTTGAATAAATGCTGTTCCTGAATCTAAATGAATCCCTGATTCTTTAGCTTGAGGAGGAGAGTGAAAGGAAACAGGTGGAGAGGGTGGGGGCTGAACCTTAGAGGAGGGTGGTCCATCGGTATTCTTTAACCCTCATGACAGTCATAATGAAAAATATGTGCAAGGAGGCCTTATCGCCAGTCAGCTTTTGTGTAGTGTCTTTTAAACAAAGAGCACAGCAAGACCACATTTTCAAAATGTCACATATTCCCTAACCATCCTCCCTCTGGCAAGAGCTTTGCTATTTTCCTTCATTCGCAAAGCCAATTGCATGATTGGGGTTGGTCCCCCTGCTTCTGTATCTTCTCAGCTGAAGAGGCCATGGGAACTGCCCTTTTAAAGTCCTAGAGACAAGGATTGGAAGGAGATATAATTTCTCTACTTGACACAGAAGACACTAATTCAATAAAGGTTTAAATAATGCTCACCTACCCCACGTACCACCCTGGGCTAGGCACAGGAGGCTCTATATGAAAGAGGTTTGCTGAGACTTCCCCAGACTTGTTAAGGATAGAATTTCTCTCCAAGCTTTCAAGAATCAAGTCTCAGCCCCCTGAGAACATAGAATTGCTCTAAGAGGATTTGCGAGTCTTAGGAGAAGAAAACCTGATCTCCCCCCTCTTGGGGCTCAGAGGACACCCTGATTGCTATGAAAGAAAAAGAATCATGAAGTCACTCCCCGCTGACCTAGGCTGTGGATTGCTGTACTGGTCTTTACATGACTTACTGGCTGGGCTCAGCTGTGAGCTTGCTCTCCAAAGCCAGTGGTTTGCCAAGGGTGCAATTTTATAAACCACAAATAAATAAACAACAAGAGTTTCATCCAGGAGGCTGAGCAAGCAAAGTTCAAGCTTTAGTGCTGGTCACAGGAAGTGATACAAGTGGCTCCAGGTCTGCAGAGGCCTGCCTGCCCTCATCATTACAGGAATAAATAATACTCCAGGCAGAAATATTGGAGGAGCTCAGCTTGCATCCCCATCACACACCTTCTTGACTTCTGTTCCTTTGTCCTGTATTGCTCAGCATTGAAAAGATTGCGAAGTAAAGAAACAGGAATGTCAGGCTTGTTTTGGTACTCCTGGAGCCTGACCAAAATAACCTGGATCATGAGTCCATCTAATAAGCTTTTTAAATCATGGGGAGGTAGGTCTGAAGACTGGGAAAGCAATTAAAGGTTAGGTTTGAGGTGTCTTCATGTACGGGAGGCAACCTCCCATCACCCCTGACTGCCTGACGTACTTAGGCGGAATGTCACTCTCAGCCTGTCATTTTCATCAAAAGTAATGGACAAGATCAAATCTGATGTGAAAGCCTACAGAAAGTTGTCAGTGTACAAGGTTGTGAGGCAAGTAGCAGAAAATATATCACTGTCTTTGATTTTTTTTTATAGCATCCTTCTCTCTTGATTCCCAAAGTGAGCATATAATTAACAGAGGCAAAGCTATCTGTTGAGTGGAGACCATGGAAAGGTAAAAAACAATGACTAAGGGATACACAGTCATGTTGTGAAGTCATTTAGAGGTAGGGCTGTGTCTGCTTGAGATGAGAGAAAGAATACAACTATTGGCAATGTGATAAAAGAGAAAGGAACTGGCTATTGGGAAGACAAACCATGATGAAGGCCGCCTTCCTCCCGTTTCTCCTGATTTAACAGAAACATCTTGCTAGGGGGTTTAATACTGAATTCCTCTCCCAATGCAGAATTATTATTATTATTATTATTATTATTATTATTATTATTTTTAGCTGAGCCATCCTGCTACCTGTTGGCAGCTCAGCGGCAGCTCAGCTTGGGCCAGGACTCGAACCACTGTTGCTCAGAGATCACACCCAACTGAGTTCTTAACCAACTGAGCCACTCGGCTGGCCCCCCAATGCAGAATTAGAAAACAGGAACTTCTGGGGATAAGTCAACATTTGCAAAAATCATGACTACAAACATAGATTCAGGATGCATTGAATATACACATACCCTTTTATTTTGAGGAGCCATAGTCACACGGGTATCTCCTTAATGCTTATTTATTTTATAAAGTGAGCTGATTAGCAGAAATGGGGCAGAGAATTGAAGATCAAGACAGTGGAAGTGTTTGAAGAAGCCTCACTGTTCCCACCTCCTTGGCAAAAACAACTGGATAAGGTTCCAGAAAATAATCATTCTGAGTTTTGCACCTTTCCCCAACGGAGGAAATGCCTGTGTTCATGCCTCAAAGGAACTGCATTTGCAGACATCTTTCTTCTGTCCTATCATATTTTCATCAAATTGTAGCAAATGGAACAAAAATGTTGCTTTACCAACTATAACATTGTAGCATTTCATAAACAGATTATTAAACATATGCAGAGTTTCTACAATACAGGGAAAATATCCCACAAGTGTGTCTTGCCTAATAGGACAATGATAAATGCACACTAACCTTTTAAAGCTTTGGGGCTTTCTTTCCACCATCCCCTAAAATAATCTTGTTAAACAACAATTTAAAGAGTTTGAACCCTGAGAGTTAAGATAAAAGGAAATAGGATTATTTGAGTGGAGGAAGAGAAAGACCAGGAGAAACTTTATAATGTAGATTAGACATGGAGAAAGATCTTAACAGAATTAATGGCGATTAGCAATCCTTTATCCTCACTGAACAAGGGACAAGAAGAAAGAGCCGCTGAGGAAGGGATTCAAAGGGCAATAGTCTTGGCCACTAGTGTTATTAATAAGATTGTCTACTTTTCTCCATCATCACTGCCACCTCCTGAAGTCCAAGCCATCATCCTCTCTCTCCTGGGTTGCATTAACCTGCTAACTGGCCACTAGGTTTCTGCTCTTTCCCTTTGCCAATTGATTCTCCAACAGCAGCTGGAGTTGTCTTTTGAGAATGCAAATCTGATTACTTGGATTTGATCATTTTCAATGTGCCAAAATGTTGAGTTATAAATGGCCTACAAAGTCTGACCTATGCCAACATCCCCTCCATTCAAACCTGGCACCCTTCTCCACCCTTCTTCTAGATGCTCTGACCATCCTGACATTCTTTCTGCTCCTCAAGCGAAAGCATGTCTTACTTTTTCAAGTTCTCTGCATATGCTGCTCCCTCTTTACATCATGCTATCCTAGCCAGTTTTCAGCTAACCCACCATGACTCACTGTTCATATCCCAGATTTGGCATTCTGCCTGTATCTTGCCTACCATTTATCAGACTTGTAATTACATGTCCAATTAGATGGAAGCTCTCTGAGGAGGTATTTGTCTTACTTGCCCCTGTGCTGCTTTAGAATCTGGTCGGTGCCCTGTCTCATAATAAAGTTCCAATAATTTATTAAATCAGCAAGTGGTTCTAATAGGTGCTCAATACATATTTATGGAAACAAGTAAATTGATGAGAGTGGGATTGGCAGAGAATCACAAAAAAATCAGGTCAGTTGGGTAACCTCCAAGCATGTGAATTGAGGTTGTTCCAGTCTGATTTTCAGTCATTTATTTCTATCCCAAGTCCTATGTATGGGATTAAAATTAGACTGGTTAGCGTGCATGGTTAATAATCATCAAATAAGTCTATAGTAAAGCTGGATAAAACTTGAATTTACTTGTTCAAATTTTATGATGATCCCAACCTTTTCACCATTTGTAACAGTAATGTTTCTGGAGGGTTTCATTAATTGGGCCCTTTAATTTGCTGCTGGTGGGAGTATAGACTGGAATCACCTTCTTGGAAAGTAGGTTGGGGATATCAGTAGCTTCAAAGAAGTGGGATTTGATACCCTATATTGAGGAAGCTTTCCTAGGTGAATATTATCATCATTAATGCAGATAAAGACAAAGATTTGCACATTATGTGCAGTGTAACCATTTTTACTGTAACTAAAAACTTCAAACCACTGACATGTCAAACAAAAGTCATCTGTTTTGAGTAAATTATGGCACATCCATACTGTGACTGTCAATAAAATGATGTATTTAAATCATTTTCAAAGACAGGGGGATGCTTCCAATACAAATATTGGTGAAAAAAAAAAAAGAATGTTGCATTATACATCAGAAAGACCTTGGCATTGCAACCATTATACAATCACAGAAAATATTTGGAAGGAAATGTACCAATATGCTTATATATGTGTGGGAAGAGATTATGTGTGGCTTTGACTTCCCCCTTTTAGATTTTCCAGCCTTACTTTCTAGCTCCCACACCAGTTGTGCCCTAACAACAAAACCTCAAGGAGGAAAAAAACGCCCCCAAAGTAATAAGCATTAAAGTGTAGATTCTTTCAAATAATAATAAAAAAAAGTACAAATGATAATTTTGGAAAGTAAATGAGGGGAAAAAGTGGAACATTCAACTTCTGGCTTTTTAAACTTCCAGCACGTTTATTTATTGAACAACTCGCATTGGCAAGTGTTTATGATCACTCAGCTGTGTATGCTGTGTACACACACTGTTCCTTTATGATGTTAGCTAAGCAAATGGGATGGAGGCTAAGTCTGATCCTTCCAAGCAATCCATGCTTTTTATTGGCTGATTTCAATTGGGAGGACTCGCATGTAAGATATGTCCATTATTTACAGTCTAACCTGAAATAACACCTTAATCCCAAATAATAAATTCTGCACGGTGGATTCCAAAGGCATTAGAGCAGGTCTTGCATGGAGAGGAGACGTGGATATAGAGGAGCCCTTTCTATTGCTTCTCAAAGGCAACAATTATTCACGTACAACATTTAGCTGCCATTAAGACCAAGGTAGGCGCTTTCATGTTGTCTCTGCACAGGAGTGCATAGTAGGTGTTATTAACCCATTTAACAGATGAGTTAAAAAGAGTTACATGACTTTACTAGAGTCCCAGGATAGAAGGGGGCAGAGTTAGATTCTAATTGGGGTCTTTTCAACTGTAAATCCTGCTCAGCTATCAAGGTGAGAAGCATCTACTCTGCCCACATTTAAAACTTGGGCTGTCCTAAAGAATTAAAAATAAAAGGCATTTGCTTTGAGCCTATAGACTCCTGTGGTCTCTGATGCCCTAAAGACTAGTGTATTGATAACCGGTATTCACTGTGTGCCTGGCACTGTCAGAAAGCCATGGTGTGTTCATTCACCTTATCCTGACCACTCTCAGCCTGGCACATAGTGTTGAAAACAGGGATATTGAACAACACGTTCAGGTATTCATTGTAATTATCCTCATTTAAAGAATGAGGAAACCGAGGCACAGTTTAGATTAACTTTGTCAATGATGTATGGCAAATAAGTGGAATCCATAGCTAAGCAATCCAGTTTGAGGGCCCATACTTGTAATACGTGGGGGCCCAAGCCACCTCTGGTTCCACAGAGGTTGCCAGACTGGGCTATCTGTGAGGCTTGTTTGGAGAGCTTGTTACTATTGTAGATTTTGGGGTCTGCCGCAGAGGTTCCGATTGAATGGGTTAGAGTGCAGTATTATAAGCTGTATATTTAAAAAATGCATTTAAGTGGTTGGGAAGCAGCCAGTCTACAGGACTAATATTTAAAACCAGAAGTGCTGGCTTGGAACTCAGAGAGATATGGTTTGAACTTTGGCCACTGACTGTGATGGGGCAGATTGCATCAATTTTCTAACTTCAGATTTCTCATCTGTAAGACAGTTATATTAACAAACTCATAGGGAAAGTGAGAGGATTCAATAAAAAAAACCAAAAACATTGCTTAGCACAAGGCCTTGCAAGTAGTAGTAACTCAAAAAATGAACTACTATCGAAACAGCTGCCATCTTTGTTTATTTTATTGTTAATTGATATTAATAACAAATTATGAATGCTAATTAATATTATCAATAACATATTGATAATGTATTATATTGACTTATTGTCATTAGGATTATTGTTATTTTTACCACTAGGAAGGGCAGCTGTTGTCTCCAAGTCATTAACAGAACAGGATTTCTATAACAGCGACCTGATCCAGCGTAGCTTCCAGGAAGCTTGGCAGCAGCAGAAATAACAGAGGAGGTGACCACTTGTTTACTTTCAGTCCATGTAGCCAGCAGCCAGCACAGCCCCGCCTCAGCATTATCAATATGGATTTTGAAATCTCCCATGGCTAATAGCCCAAATTAATAGCCTCGGGGTGACTCCAGAGCAATTGAGAAAGAAAATCCATAAGTTCACGAAAGACGCCAGCAACTGCTCAGGGAGAGAGGACTGTATTAATTAACAGCTGTGAACACTATAAATACTGGTACATTCAGGAGAGGCAGTTAAAATCACACAAGCACAAGAATCCCATAAGGCTCTCCAGGTTAGGACACGGAGGGAGCCACCCCTGGAGAGGCTGGTGCAGGCCACCCTGCCACACAGGGGCACAGCCCCCAGAGAAGCAGATTCATGCTCCTACCAGACCGGGCCTCCCACTGCTCACAGCAGCCTCTAGGGCAAGCCTGCCCCTTCTAGCATCAGCTATAAACTTCGGGAACATTCACGTCTGGGATGTGCATAAAACTCTGTAGTCCTTTTTTTATTTTTCCCTGCAACACAATCACTCAATGCGAGTGGCCTCCTTTCTTGAGATCCCTCCTGGATACTTTGCAAGACAGGAGACTCCATATGAAGAAGGTTCTGCCATTAAAGAGGGCTGAGAATGTGAAAACAGTGGTCATTACCCATCAGCAGCCCCCTCTCTGGTGCTTTGACATAGGAGGAGCAGGCCTATGAGCACTTAGAACCTCAGAAGGAGAAAAGAACATGCACTCTGGAGAAGCTGGGGTGTCCAGAGCACACAGCCATCAAGGAAGTTACACCGAAAGGAGTGAGGTTTGAAACCAGGCGTCCTGGCTATGAGACCCACTTTGCCATTTCCTGCTTGAAGTAATTTAGGTAAGCCACTTAACCTTCCCGCATCTCCCATTTGGGAAATACCTTGCAGAGCTATTGTACGATTCCTGAAAGTAATATATACTGCATATATTGTATTTTATTCATACTTTAATTATATGTTCTTTCTCAGTACATTTCCTCTTATGTGATCTTATTCAGCGGTATAGCTTTAAATACCATCAATAAGCTAAAGACTATACCTTTTATTTCCAGCCAACACCGCTCTCCTATACCACAGACTATATAAGACTTGTTTACTCAACATTTTACTTTTGATATTTAATAGGCATCTCAAACTTAACACATCCAAAACAGCTCTCACACCACATTCTTCACCACCGCGCCAGCCCAAAAACGCCATGTCATCTTTTTTCTCCTACTCCTCACAGCCAGTCCATTTGCAAACCTGTTGGTCCTGTCTTCTACATTTATCCAGAACTGATTCCTTTTTCCCACCTCCATCACCACACTTGGGGCCAAGCCACTAACATTTCTCAGGATCATCTCCATCACTGCCTAACCGGACACCCTGCTTCTGCCTTTACCCCCTCCCAGCCTGATTCAGTCTCTTCCCAGCAACTGCAGCCAGAGTGAGCCTGTTAAAATGTCAGGTCGCCTGAGCACTCTGTTCAAACCTTCCTAGTGGTTTCTCATCTCAGAATTAGAGCCAATGTCCTTGCTTTGACCTAAAAATCCTTAGGGGACATCCCCCTCTCTGTGCCGTCACCTCTCCTGCCTCATTCCTCCTTTCCCACCTGCTCACTCTACTCCAGTCACACTGGTCTTCCTCTCTTTCTTGCACCTGACACGCAAGCTTCTGCCTCAGGGCTTTTGCACTTGCTGGAATGCTTCCAGAAACATTTTTTTCCCCCTCAGAGAAGTCGGTTGCCTAGCCCTTTACTGCTTTCAGGCTTCTGCCCAAAAATATCAGAAGTCGTCTTTCCCTGACCCCCGATTAAAATAGCACCTTGCCTTGCTCTGCTGGACTCCCTTTTGCTCTTACCTGCTTGCTTTTCTCCACAGCATTTATCAGCATTAGACATGTTATATTATCATGTCACCTCCCAACTGTACTATGAGATCCATAAGAGCATTACATTTTCTGTTTTGTACCCTACTGTAATTCCCAACACCCAGAACAGGGTCTGGTACCTAATAGAAAGGCAATAACTATATATATTTAAACCAGTGAATGCATGAGCGAATGATTATTACCAGTTGAGTTGGTTTGTCCTTGAAGCCTTTTGTGAAGTTATTATAGGTCCAGAAGCACTGATAATGCATATCCTTTGTATTTGTTGTGTATGGTGGCTTGCTTTGTGTTTATTCTTACTGGTTTCCACAGTCACACAGAGGGAGGGTTAATATGAGGGTATAAAAGTGCAAGCCTCCCTGTCCGTGTACTAGAGAGCCTCGACCTGGCCCCTGAAAGGGAAGCTACATCGCATTCATCCAGAGTAAGAGGGAAAACCAGCAATTTCTGTGCCAGGGCAGTGCCTGGAGATTACCGGGGGACCTGGATGTGCCATTCACTGGGCTTGCTCTGGACCCAGCAGACTCTCTGGGCAGGGCCACACCTTGGCTTGTGTACAGATGCCTCCCAAGGTGAGCTGGTCCACCTCACACCCCTGTGAGCTGTACACACAGGGGAAGCGTGTCCTTAACCCTTGTGAGCAGAAATACTGTTGGGTGAAGCTGAGGCTAATGGCTAAGCAGGGCTTGGGGAAGCCCATTTACAAAGCAAAGAGTTTTTACATTAAGAACCAGAGAGTGTTCTAGTATTTATTGTGCAATTACTACCCTGTTGAACCTTTGGAAACATTTCTAGGCGCTCTTGTTTAGGCCTTGCCTGGACTGATTGGAACTGGTGCCTCAGGTTGGTTAAGAGAAGTGGCCTTGAAGTCACCTAGATTTGTGTTAAATCTTGTTTCTGCAAATGAAGCTGTGTTACCTTGGGCAAGTCACTTGACTTTCATGGACTTGATCCTTTATCTGTCAAATGGAGGTAACAATTGATCTTAAGGTTGTAAGATAAACTGAAATAATGCATATGAGGGGCTTAGGTTTAGGTCAGTCACGTAGTAAGCGCTCAATATGTTTATTTTTGATGATCAACTCCATTAAAAAGATCCCCAAATTCCTCAGCATGTGAATTGGTTCCCAGAATTTTCATGTGAGACATAATTTAAATATACGACTCCATCTAAAGCCCCCTTTTTTTGAATTTCTGACCTATAGACAGATAGATAGATATAGATAGATAGATAGATAGATAGATGGAATTATAAATCTAAATTGTTTCACAAGAAAAATTTAAAATATATATGCATATACACACATGTATGCATATATATACATATGCATATATATGTATATGCATAAGTATATATACATACATAAATAGATATACACATGTATATGTGCATATGCATATTTACAGAGGTACCAAAAAATGTATACACATTTTAAGAATGGAAAAAAATGCATTAAATTTGTCATACTCAATATATACTGATAGCAAAAGATGAATACAAGTCATGTCTATACATTTTTTTGGCGCTCTCGGTATATAGACTTAATATATACACTTAGGTTTCTCACTAGCACCTTAAATAAATATATCCAAAACTATGTCCTTTCTAAAAAGGGAGTTGTATGTTCTGGTTAAGAGCATGGACTCTGCGAGTTTAAATAACTTGCCTGGTTTCACACAACTAGCCACAAAGAATTTCATTTCCATTTCTGGAAAACAATGTAGCAGTAATATGAAGGGCTGAATACAGAATTTGCAGAACTTAGTACAATATGAAATGTGAGGCCCCTTGCTCAAAAAAGCAGGATAAGCCACTAAGGTACTAAGGTATAAAGCCTTTTTCAGTTCTATTGCAGTGTGTCTCTTGAATTGTCATGGTGTTTTTTTGTCTGGGTTTTTGCTATTTAATGTCATGCTTCCTCAGGTATAGGCATACTCATGAAGACACTCACAGGTGTCCAGGGGTCCCCCCCTGTGACAGAAGGGGCCAATGAGTCAGCCAGCTGCCAGACCAAGGCCCCACTCAATCTCCCCTTCCATGGGCCTGCTGCACCACTCCATGGCTGATGGCGACCTCCAAGGGTTTTCCTCCTCCATGCCAGGATATGCTTGGTACATGGATCAGTGTAGGTGGGAGGCTTGTCCCTGACAAGTCACCCACCAAACATGCTGTGGTGCTGGCCAGTGCTCAGCAGTGGGAGGGTTGGCTGCCACCATGTTTTTGAGCTCCATCCTACACTCTTATGACAAGGAAGCCCCGAGGATGATGGTGGAATGACTTGGTCACTGTCTGGGGGAAGCCTGTCAGTGATAACGGGCATAGATGGAGAGGGGGAGGTCTGGTGAGGCCCATGGTGACAGACGGCTGGGAGAGGGTAGCTGATAACCCAACCTAGCAAGGCAGAGAGGCCAGGGGTGGCAGGACTGTTGGAGCTGAGGCTCCAAGCCCAGCGCATGGTCCATTGTCCCACTGAACTCTGCTTACAAAAGATAGTCACTGATCAAATTATTAGGAATTTAAAACAGACGCTTTAGCGCCTTCAGCCCTCAGTGCAGGGCCCCTCTGAGTGCCAGGCCCTTTCTGACTGAGCTGATATGGGGCCCTCTGCAGCGCAGCACACCCACACAACTGGTTCTGAGTCCCAGTCACACAGAGTGGAGGGAAAGGTTAAGAGAGCTAATATGCATAAAATGCACTGCCTGCCATATACAGAGGGTGCTAAAAAAATGTATACACATTTTAAGAAAAAAAACTGTATTAAAATTGTGATACTCAATATATACCGATGACAAACAATGAATACAAGTCATGTGTATATATATATATATATATATATATATATATATATATATATATTAGCACCCTCGGTATTAGGCTCTCTATACAAACTAGCTGCTGAGGTCATCTTCAAATTGCCCCTAAACCTGCTCTTCTACCAGTGTCCTCTTCTCAAAAGAAGGCATCTTTATAAAATGCAAATCCAGTCATGTTATTCCTCTGCTTAAAATGTTTCAGTTGCCTCTCTTTGCTCTGAAGGTTCCAATTCTTCATGTGGTTTAAGAACCCCTGGCAATATCTTCCCTTTTCACCCTCCCCCCTCACCGTCCTCTAAGCTCACTGCTCTGTCTTCCCTCTGGGGATCAGGCTCTTCCTGCCTTAAGCCCTTGGCCAGACTAAGGGAAGTGAGGAGTTCCAGGCACAGGGAACAGCCTGTTCAAAGCCTTAGTCATTTTTAGTTTTGAAACTATCGCTTCCTCAGGGAGGTCTCCTTTGAGCTTTCTGACTAGTTAAAATGACCCCTATCCTGTGACATGCTCTCAAAGTATCCTGCTTTTTCTTTATAGAACTTCTAACAATTCCCACCATCCTCAGTTGTCTCATGATTATGTATTTAACGTGTCTCTTTCTAATTAAACTGTAAGCATCATGCAGGCTGGTTCCATATCCCTCTCATTCACTGTCATATCCTGGGGCCTAGTTGAGGGCTGGACAAATGGTAGATTCTCAAACACTTTTTGAATTACTTATGTCCAGTGCCAAATTATTATAAGATGAATAGGTTGATGTCTAACCACTTGAGATTGTTATTTGGTAAAGAATGCCCTTGAATACAGGCAAATCCTGGTTAGGTTTTAGAAAGAGACTCGTCTTAGGTTTCTTTTGCTTGCTCTCCTGGACTTTCTGATCTCACCTCTTTTGTGTTGAAAACCTTTTCTTCAGCTTTTTCCTAGTTTCATTTCTCCTTTGTTCCCCTGTATTATCACGCCTCAGCAGAAGACGTGCATATGTTTCTTCTCCCTAGCCTTTGCTTCTCAATTTCTTCCCCGTCATTTACCCTGTCACTTAACCTTATTTATTCAGTTGATAGGGTTTTACATCACCATTTTCTGTAATTTTCCTATAAACTGTTTCATATTATTTCAAGGTGGAAGAGGTTCAGGGACGCAGCTTGCAGAAGAGTCTCTGTAGAAGAGAATGATCTTTTAAATAAAGAAATATACTGGCCTGTTTAAGTAATGTTGTCACATAAGCTATACTGAGTTTACCTGTGCATTTCGGCTGTCCGTATTAACAGTTGGATAATCAGAGAATGAGTGCAGAAAACAGAGCCTGGTGCACACAGCCGCTGCATTTTAGGAGAATTTTGAGGCAGTCCCTAATATATTTGTCATTGTCTACAGCCTAATAAGATTGTGCTTCCTTTTTACCTTTCATTGGATCACTGTCTTTAATAAAGGGATGCATTCATTTAATCCATAAATACAGACATGATGGCTTTATCCTGTGACTATGAATCGTGCTTTAAAATAAAGAATCAAAATGATAAACCAGTGTAGTAATTTACCATAATTACAGCAATGAAATATTCCTTTGAATTAATCATGGCAATGCTACAGAGCTCAGAAACGTCTAGAGAAACCTGCAAAGTGGAAGAGAACAAAGAGAGAATGGCACCGAGACATGAGGGCATGCAAGGTTTCCAGCCACTAACCCAGACAGTTGGGAAAAACAAATGCAAGCTGGAGGACTCAGGGAAAGGTCCACCCTGGGAGGAGATGTCCTTGTTTTCTCGGCAAAGCCCGCCAAGTGTAGGAGACTTGCCACAGTTTAATTAAAGTCTGCAGCTGGTGTGAAAGCGAAGGAGAAAAAGAAATTAGGGCAGCACAAAAACTAATGAAAGTCTAGGATCTCATTTTAAACTTTTCTCTCTATTATGAAAGAAATATGACTTGTCAGATGTGCCCCTGTTCACCATGACAAAGCCCTCAGGGAAGGAGTGTCCTGAACCAGGAAGAGAAAAGACCTGTGTAGTCACGTTTCTTTGGACTTGATTGCCACGGCTGTTTTCAGTAAAAACTCATCAACATCTTTGCTTGTTTGCTTGTTTTTTTTGGTTTTTTTTTCTTTCTTTCTTTTTAAATACCAATTGGTAAGAGAGCAGGACAAATTAAACATCTCTGAGTCTACCCACAGGAAAGCCCAGTGAAACGTTGAGGCAAAGAACTGACCTTTGCAATTAGAGTTGGATTCAGTCAGGCTTTATCACCTGCGTTAGTCGAGACTCCAGAAA
>NW_017732178.1:542801-545342 GCF_001890085.2 Hipposideros armiger | reverse complement strand
TTTCCTTACCTGATTGCTGTGGCTAGGTCTTCCTATGTTCAATAAAAGTGGTTAAAGTGTGCATTCTTGTCTTCTTATTGAGCTTAAGGAAAATGCTTTTAGCTTTTCTCCATTGAGTGTGATGTTAATGGTGTGTTTGTCATATATGGCCTTTATTATGTTGAGGTACATTCCCCCTCTTCCCACTTTCCTGAGAGTTTTTATCATAAATGGATGCTGGATTTTGTCACATGCTTTTTCTGCATCGCCAATAGGATACATTCTATTGTAGGGGCTGGCAAGTTCAAAATCCATAAGGTAAGTTAGTAGGCTGAAAATGCAGGGAAGAGTTGATGTTGTAGTCCTGAGTCCGAATTCCACAGGACAGGTCAGGCAGGCTGGATATTCAGGCAGGGTTTCTATTTTGCAGTTGAGGCTGAATTCCTGCTTTCTCAGGAAACCTCAGTCTTTCCTCTTAAGGCTTTCAACTGACTGGATGAGGCCCACACTCATTGTGGAGAGTAATCTGCTTTACTCAAAGTCTGCTGATTTCGATATTAATCACATCTAAAAAAAAATACCACCAAGTGACACCTAGTCTGATATTTGACCAAACAAATGAAGACCATATCCTAGCCAAGATGACACATGAAATTCACTATCAAACCACCTAATATTAAAAATAATACAATAGAGTTAATATTTGCATAACATTTCCTTTTTGCTAGGCACAGTGAACTCACTTAATTCTCCCATCAATCTTATGAGATGAGTAATATCATTATTCTTATCATATGGGTAAGAAAACTAAGATATAGAAAAGTTAAATAACTTTCAAAATTCACAAATAATAAGATACAGAACTGAGATTTGAACCCATGTAGCCTAACTCCATAATTTGGGTTCTTAAGCACCACAGTATAATGAATTGGTCAAGTTAATTAACTTCTCTGAGTCTTTGTTCCCTTATGGGAAAACATATATAACAGCAATAATGTGGGATTTGAGGGAAGATTAAATTAGAAAATGCATATAAAGATCCTAGCATACTACCTAGTAGTAGTAGCTGCTCAATAAAATTGAGCGCTTGTCCCCTGACCTTAAAATTGCTTGCATTTATATAGTATCTTATATTTAGAAACCCATTCACTCTAGAAAGTCTCACTAAAACATTGTGGTGTTAGCAATATTAAATATAATTATTTTTGTAATGATCTCCTTAACATTGAGTTCTCCTGTTAATCTCTAAGATTCTATTGGGGTAGAACCTGTATTATCCCAGGCTGTTCCTCAGCACTGAACTCCACCCTTGACATATGAGGTCTGACAATTAAGTTTGTGAACTCATCCTAGAAAAAGGCTACATGCCTCATTACTGAATATCACGACAGTCACCTTCAAAGTACTCCCCTTGGGAAGCTATGCACCGACACCAGTGCCTAGTCCACCCTTCAAAGCAATTTTGCAACTCTTTTTCTGGAATGGCCATTAAAGCTGTTGTTGTATTACACTTGATGTCCTGAATGTGATCAAAATGTTTTCCTTTCAATATTTCCTTTATCTTCGGGTAAAGAAGGAAGTCATTGGGGACCAGATCAGGTGAGTAGGGAGGGTGTTCCAATATAGTTATTTGTTTACTGGCTAAAAACTCTCACACAGACAGTGCTGGGTGAGCTGGTGCATTGTCATGATGCAAGAGTCATAAATTGTTGGTGAAAAGTTCAGGTCGTTTTTGTCTTTTTCACGCAGCCTTTTCAGCACTTCCAAATAGCAAACTTGGTTAACTGCTTGTCCAGTTGGTACAAATTCATAATGAATAATCCCTCTGATATCACAAAAGGTTAGCAGCAGCATTGCAACTAGTTCGCGAACTTAATTGTCAGACCTTGTACAGTAAGGTCTCCAATTTATAAAATTAATCAGTAAATAGATTTAAAATTAATTACTTTTATTTTTAGCTAATAGGAAACCGAAGTGCAGAATGATTAAATGACTTGCCCAGGTATATGAAATTTCTGATTAAGTGTAGACTAGTGTGTCCAGGTCTCCAAAATTCCATTTTTGTTTGTTTCTTTCTTTCCAGAAAGCAGTGTTGGATATAAGCAGAGGCATACACAATCTTAAGGTTCGTCATCTCCCTGCCAGTTGGAGTCTGAGAAACTCTAAATAAAATTCAAGTGCTGAGTACTACTGACCTTCATGCCTGGCTTCCACAGATGGGTCCTTATCAGTATCTGAGGATTATTGATCCCAAGAGCCTTCATTTGGAGTGGACTTCTTCTGATCAGGCAGACGAATAGCTTTGGAACTCAGTACTTAAGGGGTCAGGGATTTATGCAAAGCGATTTCACATTTAGATACATATAACCTGCACTTCAACAAAAAAAGAGGAAAAAAAAACACGCCTTCGTCCAACTTTCATTCCTCCTGCTCTCTCACTTTCCTGGAAACTGATGAGAAGAACCTCTGTAATTTAAGCCTAATGACAACTAAAGTGCAAAGTCATTACCTACTTTTATTGATTTGTCTTCTATTTTATGGACTAATTGAAGGAATGACACA
>NW_017732178.1:517268-541341 GCF_001890085.2 Hipposideros armiger | reverse complement strand
GCAATTTATATAAAACATCTGCCACATAATAGTCATTTAATAAGTGGTAGCTACTGTCATTATGAGCACTGCCTCTATTGCTCATTTGGCATCTACCATATGCCACCTTGAGTTATTATTGAATTACTTTATGGGTTTATATCTGTCTCCTCTAAAAGTGGCTTCGTGGACGTGCTGTGTATTAAACTTATTTTGAATGTCACTGTGCAACATAAGCACAGTGATGGTGTCTTCCCATTTATTAGCTAAGAAGCTCATCTCTTAAAATATTCATTGTAATAGTATACCTTTTACTATAAGTACATACAGTTATCTGAATATTACCAACACTTATAAAGTGTTGCTAAGTAGGAATCCTTTTGGGTTAGTTTGGCACATTCATTGACAATCACTTTACAGTCCTAGTCTATTGCCTTGATGACATCATTTGAAATTTAGGAAGGGACTCAGGTTATCTCCTGGGGTAACAATAGATTATTGAGTCCCCTCACCTCAACCATACTGAAACAGAATATTTCACAATTAATATATGTAGTGAGTACATTGAAGGATTCATAATCACTCTGGAGTCTGAGAGATCTTGATACAGATAGAGGAAGCTGAGCTGCTTTGAGCCACAGTCTTTACCTCACTGAAGCTCAGCTTATTTTTTTAAATATAAATGATCTTGGCCACCATAAATAAAGCTGCAATGAGCATGGGAGCACATATATCTTTACAAATAACTGTTTTCAGATTTTTTGGGTAGACACCCAGGAGAGGAATTGCTGGGTCATATGGTAATTCTATTCTTAATTTTTTGAGGAACCTCCACACTGCCTTCCGTAGTGGCTGCACCAATCTGCATTCCCACCAACAGCCTCTCCAACTCTTGTTATTATTTGTCTTGTTGATGATAGACATTCTAACTGGTGTGAGGTGATAACTCATTGTGGTTTTTATTTGCATTTCTCTGATGATTAGTGATGTTGAGCATCTGTTCATATGTCTATTAGACATCTCTATGTCCTCTTTGGAGAAATGTCTAATCAGGTTATGGTGGCCAAGACATGGAAACAACCAAAGTGTCCTTAGATGACTGGATAAAGATGTGATATATATGTGTATACACAGTGGAATTCTACTCTGCTATAAGAAAAGATGAAATAGTGTCATTTGCGACAGCATGGATGGATCTTGAGATTATTATTCTAAGTAAAATAAGTCAGACAGAAAAAGTCGAGAACCATATGATTTCACTGGTATGTGGGATATAAAACTGAAAGCAGCAAAGGAACAAGACAAACAAACAAACAAAAACTCATAGATGCAGACAATACTTTAGTGGTTACTAGAGGGTAAGGGGCAAGAGGGATAGTAAAAGAGTGTAAATGGAGTCAAGTATATGGTGCTGGGAGGAGAACTAATGATGGGTGGTGAACACACAATGTGATATATATTATAGGTGATGTATTACAGAATTGTACACTTGAAATCTGTGTAATTTTACTAACCATTGTCACCCCAATAAACGTTAATTAAATATATGTGTACATATATATACATATATGTGTGTGTGTATATACATATACATATGTGTGTATACATATACGTGTGTGTATATATATTTATATATATAAAATCATAGTTCTTCCCCATAGAGCTTGTTTAAAAGGTTCTGAGCCCATTATCTGATAGGTAGTAGTTGCCTAAAAGCCGTAGCCATTATTATCCTTGTTAGATCAGAGGATGTGATGATTATGCTTCAAAGAAGATAACATCTTATAGCAGCTGGATCCTCCTTCTTTTTTTTCTTTTTTTAGCTGAGCCCTCCTGCCACCTGTTGGCAGCTCAGCGGCAGCTCAGCTCGGGCCAGGACTCGAACCGCTGTTGCTCAGAGTTCACACTCTTGAGCTCTTAACCAACTGAGCCACTCGGCCGGCCCTGCAGCTGAATCCTTCTTAAGGAGCAGTCTTTGGACCAGCAGCCTGGGTATCCTCTGAGAGCTTATTAGAAATGCAGAGTCTCAGGCTCTCCGACTGAATCTCCGACTGAGAAAACTGAATCCAAATTCATGTTTTGACAAGAGCCCCCAAGTTATCGGAGGGCACATTACATTTTGGGAAGCACTGGTCGAGATCGCATTCTGAATCAGTAGATCTAAGAAGGGACCCAGGACCCTGCGTGTCTGGCAAGCTCCCAGATAGTACCCATGCTGTAACCCTACCCTATGGGCAGCCAGTGCGGATCTCTGGTCCCAAACGTGGCTCCACATTGGAATTAACTTGGAAAAGGGTGTCATAAAATATGGATGACTAGTTTCTCTTCTCATAGGTTTCACTGGAATGGGGTACAGCCTCAGCATAGAAATTCTAAAATTAACTAGGTTATTGTTGTAATACACATTGACGTTTGAGAACCACTGCTGTGGATTGATTTGGTTGGGAACAACTTTTTTCTCATACATAAATCAAAAGTAGCATTTCAATCATGACATTGTATGAATCATAAATAATATTTTTAAAAATCCGTCATTGAGGTTTTACAAGAGATATTTGGCAGAAAAAAATGTAAACATATATATGCACAAACACAGAGTCATATAGAACAGTTTAAATCCTTTCAACTCCTGACTTGATCATGCATAACAATAACAAAACAAAGTTGAAAGCCTGTGAAAAACCCTGTTCTGAGATCAAGTTAAGACACAGAAGTTGAAACAGTTGGGAAGGAAGCTTCACTGAACACTTGAAACATTAGGAAAGCTGCACGTGACGCGTCCGCATGGCCAGACTTTGACTTGTCAGTACATAGAATTAAGGTTAAGCCAGATAAATTGTTAACAATGTCACATTTGATTGTTGCAATATGGTCTAAATCATGGCTGCCCAGGGTAGGTCTTGCTGACTGTTGCATCTTCCTTCCCAAATCTCAAAATAATGATAGATGGACATATTCTTTTCAAAGTGTAAAAGAAGAATTTATTGAGAAACAAGTGATATTTTAGTGGAAGGGCTTGTGTGAAAATATTGCACCTACTGGTAAGACCCATGAAAAATCTTATTGGGAATTTCATCATTAAAAAGAGTGTAGCATTTCATCAGGATGGGTGGGATTTTTTTGTTTGTTTGCTTGTTTTGTTTTAAGCAAATGCAACATATATTCAATAAAAACTACTATATGATGCATCATTGCTCTAAAAATTTAGTATTTGACAATACTCCAGATATGCTCCTCATGTTAAGGAAATCCTGAACTTAAAAATACATCTGAACATTTTACTTATTCACACTAACTAATAATATACCAGAAGTTAACTTGGAATGTGTCTATGCTTTCACTTTTTAAAGATGGAATTGATACTCAACTCTACAAGGGAAAAAAATTACAAAATAAGTTGTACCCATTCGTTCAAAAATATTTTTGAATGCCTACTACTTACTCTGTGCTAGACATTTTTAAAAGACCTTAAAACAACCCTGTCTTCTACAATTGAATCTTAAATTTTTTCATACAAAATAATTTTATTGAGGGCAATAGGCAATATTAATAATGATAAAAATTTGTTGAGAACTGAAATGTGCCAGGCACTGTGTTTGGCCCTCTGCAACCAGCATCTCTTCAATGGTCATGGTAGCCCTGAGTGGGTGGAACTGGTATTTCCCAAGCTTTAGGATGAGGCAGCTAAGACTAGGGAGGCTAAGTAATTAGAGAAACAGTAAGCAGAGAGGCCAGCATGTGAACTCTGACAGTCTGAATTCAAACCCAAAGTCATCATGATGGAAAAAGCAAGTGTACCTGCACTGTATTGTGCATGTTGTTCCTGCTGATGCAAACCTCATCCAAGTCACGCTGTATTTACTGTAAAAGTGATTTTTGTTCACATGGAGAGTTGTGTCTATTCAGTCTAGGAAGCTTCCATGGACAAAAAAACAAAAACAAACAAAAAAACCTCCATAGTGTCAATACCCTCCAGCCAAAGTCCATTCCTAACATACTGGTAGTTGGACAAATTTTATTACTCATTGCAGTGAAGGAGAACAAACACCATGGGAACCGGGGAATGTCTCAGTAAGACAGTGTTAAAAAAACAAAACAAACAAACAAAAACTATTAAAGGACTTGGGCTTTGGTTGGGTCATTTTTTTTTTTTTTAAGAGTTTAAGGAAGCAAGAATTTGCTCTGGATGGAATGCTTTTAGGAAGTAGAGGCAATTCTATGATCTGATATCTCAATAAATTTAATGTTTGCTGGAAGCAAACTGGAGTAAGAATAAAGCTGTCATTGGTAAAGAAGCAGCTGCTACTCATATCGGCTGGGAGGGGAGCTTTCAGCATTTTGTGGTTTACCCCGGGACCGTGTCGTGTCTGTGCTCACACAATTATGAAGTGGCCTTGTTTTGTCTCACTTCCTTGTGGTCTCAGAATGCCTTTATCTGATCTTCATGTTTTGTAAGATTGCTTATGTTAAACAGGCAAGTAACAGCCTGGCTATGAGCATCAGGCCAGCTTCTAAAACCACTAACACCTAGCTGTGTCAGGCCAGCTTCTGGATGTTAGAGACTGTGGGGTTTTGTTGTTGTTGTTTTCTCTAATAGCCTACTGAGAAAGGTAAGATCCCCAGTCCCTGGGCTCTGGAATCCATGGGCAGCAATCTGAAATACCATGCATTGTGTCTAATTTTGTAGAAAATATAGAAATATCAGAGGGAGAGGATGTTCATTTCCAAATGCCGGCACAGACCAGAGAGGGCCTAATATTTTAAGAAGATTAAGAGTTGTGAACTATAGAGGTTAAGGAATGCTTCTTAGGTCAAGTGGAAAAGACTTGAAACCATGAGATGGGAATGAATCTTTGGAAAAAGAACTAATAAATTTATCATTTGAGTTCTTTTTCATAAGTTTGATTATTCAAACAGCACTGTTTCTGTCCTTATGAGGGGCTTGTTATTACCTTGCCTCACAAACCATTCATCCAGCAGTCAACAACTTCCATAGAATCTACCTCCACAAAGCCGCCTAAAGATTTCATTACAAAAGCAATTCACACATACACAAATGCACAGGAATAGTGACCAATGTAAATGTCTCATTTTTCCAGTCTCCCATCTAAATGTGTTAACCTTCGGGACATGAAGGTATCTACTATTTTTCCCCCTTTTATAGACTTTTTCCAAAATTTATGAAAGTAGACCATTTATGAAAGTAAGAATCAAGTAATACTACAAAGCTTCCACAAAAGCATTTTCTCTCTACCTTCCCCCACTCCACTTCTCCCTGAATACCTTGCTCCTCAGAGTATATTGTATAATACACAAAATACATATACACATACATACATCTCTATCTTTATAAATAAAATCTGGCTTGACTTCCATATTTCTAGTTACTAGTGTCTATGATAGTAATTACAATAATTATTGTAGTATCTATGATACTATTAGCAATTGTTAATTTGTACCTTTGAGCATTATCTCTTCAATTCATAGTGTGTTAAAGATTTATTGCTCTTAAAGTTGGTTAAACACATATTTACTTGTTATATGACAGTCATGTGTCCCATAATGATGGACTGCATATACGATGGTGGTCTCTTGAGATTATAATGGAGCTAAATTTGCTGTAAGAAATGGAAGGATGTGTGGTTCAGGAGGAGTTTTGTGGGGGGTTTTTTGTTTGTTTGTTTGTTTGTTTTTCTATGGGGCTTGGTAATAGTTTCCTCTTACAGCACCTCAATTTTGAGTGCACAGATGACATCCCAATCAGTCAGCCACTGACTTGTATCAGCACAGAGGAGCCTGTCCCCCCAGCACTACATGTTCAGAGGGCCCTACAGCCCCTGCAGATCTAGCTTGATCCTCTTCAGAGCACACTGCTATAAAATCTTTGCTGAGGACCCGAGATCTTGTACAAAGACGCAGGCCCACAGGAGCCACCTTAATAAGTATGCAGTGCCACTGCAGCAAAAGCTTCCTGTGGTAGCGTGGAGTCAGCCTGTCCCTGTACTTTGGAAATATTTTTAGGTTCTAATGACATAAAGCATAGATAAGTTTTATTTCTTCCATCAGTTCAATGCCAGAGAGAGCTCTTGGTGCCAGACAGGGTCAATAGAACCAAAAACAATGTCCAAAGTCAAAATATTGAGTCCTCAGTTCTACATTGTCTCCATGTTAAGCACCATCTTTTTAAATGAATTCCACCAAGTTCCTCAATCCGACCATTGCTCCAACATGCAATAGCCAAAGCCACATCACCATGACAATCCCTATGTTCCTTCATCTCCCCATCAGGATTTTTCTCCCTACGGATCCTCAGGCCCCCTGTTACTCCCTCCCCGCAGACAGCCATTAATATGGTGACCTACTCCTCACCCAGCCAGTTTATCCTCCACGTTTCCCATCAACCCAAACCACGCCCATGTTCATGGAGCAGCACTGACCGCTTCGATGTTCTGTTTCTGACCCTGTTGGATGGAAGCAGGGAAAGGGCTTATAGGACAGTGTTTATAAAGTCTACAGTCATGTACAGTAATGTCCTTGGCCTTCCCATTCCCTGACTCACCCAAAACAACTTCCAGTCCTGCGAGCTCCGTTCATGGTAATGCCCTACGCAGGTGTACCATTTATTATTATTATTATTATTATTATTATTATTATTAATTATTGTTATTATTTACACTGTATTTTTTAACATATATTTTCTATGTTTAGATATGCTATTTATATACACAATTACTTACATTGTGTTACAATTGCATAGAGTCATAAGCTGTAAAGGTTTGTAGCCTAGGCGCAAGAGGCTATACCACACAGCCTAGGTGTGCAGTAGGCTGTACCAAAGGTTTGTGTATGTGTACTCCACGATGTTTGCACAATGCAACATCACCTAATGATGCATTTCTGGGAATATATTCCCACCGCTAAGTGACACATGACTGTATACGACAACACAGGTGTTATTCAGCAGTAAAAGGACTATGATTACATTTCCTTTCTGGTATCACTTTATGTGTTGGAATTGATGATCACCTTTATATAGAAATGTGCTTCGCTTTCAATATATAATCATTCCCCCACCCCCATACTCTACAAAAGAAATGTAGAATCCTTTAGAATACCATTTTATACAGCAACTGAGCTAATATCTGTTTATTTTTTTCCTTTGAAACAGTCCGCCTTCCTGGACCCTTCAAACTCCACTTGTGGTTGCTTTCTGAACTGCACAACTCATCTCTTGGGACTTTTCTTCACTCCTTTTGTGGTTGATCCAATGTTTCCTGAATTAAGTGCCTTTGTTTTTCTTGGTCTCTCCCCTCATTTTGGAGAGGCACAGTTTCAAGTGATTTGCTGAAAATGATACATGAGGGGACATCTCGAGACCTTGAATTTCTGGAAAATGTAATTTGCTACCCTTACACTTGATTGATAATTTGGCCAGGTATGGCATCGTATGTCAGAAATAAATTTTACCTTAGAGTTTTGAAAGCATCATTTCATTTTCATTTAGCTTGTAGTATTGCTTGCGAAAAATCCTAAATCATTCTAATACTTATTAGTTTGTGTATGACTTTGTTTGTTTTCTAGGATATTTTAGGAACTTTTTTTTTAATCCCCAGTTTCTAAAATTTATATTCGAAGCCAGGCACTAAATAGCTGATTGGGAGGTCTGGTGCATGAATGAGAATCCTTAAATGGTTGGGTAGGGTCCTGGCAGTTGTGCTGTGAGAATCCCAAATGGCTGTATCTTTGAGTCTTTTTCTCTTATATATTCTTTTTTGAAAAGAAGGGACAGCAAGTTTTATATTCAGCTCAGTCTAGGCCCAGGGTTTGGTGTGGATGGTGATAGGGGAGTTAGCACCAGCACTTTTGGGAAAAAGAAAAGTTGTGGATGGTGACTAGGGTAACATCAACTTAACCTTCTAATGTGTATCACAGCATCTTTCTCCCACTAAGCACCATGCCTAGTGTCCCCTTGAATGGAACCTCTCTGGCTTGCATTTCTTACAGAATAAACCTCAGACCGGGTGAAGACACTGTAGTTGCCTGACTGGATGGAATAGAGAATGGACCAGGATACTGACTTTTCTACCAATTTCTCCGCTTTTTATTTCTTCCAGTGCTTCACTATTTCGTTCCATGGTTTTGATGCCTGAGTTCTAATTGACTTGCACCCTCTGGGCTTCCCCCTGCATAAGCATTTGGGATTCACGTTTCTTAGCAAAACGAATCCCTTTTTCTGCTTCCCAAATTCTAAAAACTTCTCATAATCCCCTCTCCAGTACTGCTCCTTTTATACGTTTACAATTTATTTTCATTTATGCTCTTACATTTTAATGGAGTTTGATGAGAGTACAGAGATTAATTCATACGCGTAACTGATGGTGTGCAACTGGAACTCTTAGACTTCTCTTATTTCTGAATTGTCAATTGTTGTATAATTAGCAAGCCACATGCACATTGTCCTCATAGGAGATGCTAATTATGTCACCTGAAACAGGATATATTTTAGGCAGTAGAGAGAATACTCAGGCAACTACCAATAAAATTCATCTGATCATACAATTTGACTACTGATAAGCTGATTTTTTTTTTCACCAAGCTTTTCTAATTATAGCTTAGTAACTGCTTCAAATTCTTTGTGGAATATGGTATAGGAGATATAGAAATGACTGAATAAATGAACACTAAAATAGTGTCTGTTTTTTTATTAACACAATAGAGCAACAAGAAAAAAATTGTTTTTTCCAATCAAATAAAGATGGTCTTTGAACATCTGTTTGAGTAATAAAATGCTTTGACTCCAGGGGCTCTGTGGCGTCAAGGGCTATAGTACCACAATGTCAAGTTAGCTTCAAAAGCTGACCAGTGTGAACGAGCCACTGGTGTTTTTCACATTTAGTCCAATGAAATTATCATTCAGTTATTACAAGCATGAGTTTGGGTTTGAGACTTCTGGGCATTGCCAAGTTTTGACGGTGATATACAGGAAAATGAGGAACAGCATGAAAAATCCCCAATCCCTTAGTAAATATCCATCCTCCTCTAATCTGCCACAGTACCTCTGGACTTTTCCAATATTGATAGCCCTCTTTATACACGTGAATTCTGAAAGCTGTCTCATTAATGCACTGAATGGATAGTGGTGTTTAACCAATGCCATTTTCCAGGTCTCCTTATCAATGTGTAATGATCCATCATTGACGTCAACTTCATTCCTAGACATTTCTCATTGCAGAATGTTTCTTTTAGAAACCAAAGCTGCCCTTTTAGTTCCCTTTATCATCACTCTTTCCCTTTCTCACAGTGGAGGTGTGCCTGTCTTCTCTCTCTCTCTCTCTCTCTCTCTCATTTCTCTCTGTCTCTCTCTCTCTCTGTCTGTCTTCCTCTCTCCCTCACTCCTCTCTCTTTCTGAATTAATGCCCTCAAGGCTCATCTTTTCATTACTTATGATGTGTTTGACAATCATTGATGCCTTGCTCGGCTTCAGCTCATAGGGTAAGCAATGTAAGGCATGAGCTTTCCTGACAGATTAAAAGGTGTATTGTAACAAGGGGAAAATCAAATCAAATGCCTGTCATAGGGAATTCCAAGCTGTGTTGGAAGGCAGAGAGGGAATGAGAGAAAAGCAATCACTAGGAGGAGGTACAAATGCAGTCTAACAAATAAGATGCAAATACCCGAAACACAGCACCAGTTGGTGAGGCAGGAGAGATATTGGCTCTAAGGCTCTGGAAGGATATTCTCTGCTCCTCGGTAATATGCTGAATTTTAACAACAATGCTACGCAAAACTAGAAAATACAAAATAGGAAAATTGGTGAATAAACCCACAGTATCTCCAATCAAAGAAGTTTATGTAGCTATTAAAAATGTTGGCTACGAAAAAAACAATTGTAATAGTATGAGAAATGCATACGAGGTCATGATAAGTGGGAGAGCGATATAAAACTGCAAAAGCAGCATGCTTTCAGCTAGGTAAAACATGCATAGAGAAGAGAAATACCAACAGATTAAATCTAGTGTAGTTAAGTGGTAGAACTTCATAGATAATTGTTTTCATATTTTCCACATTAAAGTATAAGCCACCCTAATTTTTTTTGGAAAAAAAAAAAGCCATGTCTATTTTTTATAAGGAAGAAGTCTAAGCAAGCTTCAGGCCCTAGAGGAAAAGATTCAAACTACAAAAGCATGAAAAACACAACTGAGATTATTAGCTATCCTGGGCCTCCCTTTGGTCTAATGAAAATGGAACCAAAAAAAAAAAAAAAAGCCAAGATTAATGAGAAGGGCAAAGTCACAGTAGAGGTTTATAGGAATAAGATTATAAAAACTAATGGAGTAAGTTAGACACAGTTTGTAAAAAAAAAAAAATCGAGAAGAAAAGCCTCTTTGAATGTCAGGAATATATGATCATTTAAAAAGATCATTTTCCCTTCATTTTCATTTGTATTTTAAAAGGTCATAGGTGTTCCAGAAACCTAGAAGAACCATGAAATATATTGAGAAGGGTCTAGAAACCAATTTGGAGTAGAAAAATGTCTGGATAATATATTTATTTCTTACACAAGAATTAATTAAACTATGATACATGAACCTGTCAGTAGCATATAGCCATAAAATGATAAATATCAAAATTATAGAAGCATGAAAAATGCCTACAAAATATGTAAATAAAAAATGCCACACAACTCTGTGAACAGTGATTACAACAATGTGAAATTTAATGTGTACATAGAGAGATTTAAATAGTTATGCTAAGGGGGGGTAAATCTTTATAAATATTTTTTTCTTTATAACTGTTTAATATTTAACACAGTTTTATTTGGTAAGACAGATTACTGATATAGGCCAGATGTGTGCAAAGACTGTGACTCAAATTATTTACAAACTAGAATAGAAACACAGTCCAAAGATGGCATTCTGAGGTATTTGGGGTTATTTTGAGGATGGGACCATCCAGAAAACCATGTATAGATGTTTGCATTATTAGAAGAGGGTAGGGGAAAGAGTTTAAAGAACTTGTTTATACCAAGCATCTTTAAAACACTAGGCTATGCCCAAGACACCTGATGTAGATTATCTAGTTGAATTCATTGGCCATAATTAGCTTTCCCATGTCTGCACAACAGTGAATGTTCTTTCAATGCTGCTGCCTGTTGTCCTCTCAATTTAAGAAACATTAATCTAGCATTCACGTAAAACATCAATGCCTTCCCATGGCCCTTAGGATGAAAATCACACTTTATTCTGCCCTCCTACAAGTTCCCACATGATGTGATCCTGGTGGCCTTTCAGACTCATCTGATGCCCTCCCCCCATCCCCACTTCCCCTGGTTCATTCTCATTCAAGGTTTTCTCCTGCTTCAGTGTCTTGTTGTTTCCTCTGCAGGTTTATTTCACCTCTTCAGCCTTCAACCCTCTGTTAAATGTCATCTCTTCAGAGAGGTATTTTTCCCTATTATCCTCTCTAAAGTATGATGTGATATTCCCAGGGTACCTTTACAACATTATCATAAACATTACTTATTTCATTTATGTGTTTATTAATTAACTAATTTATATTTAGCTTTTATTTCATGAGGCTTTAAGTTCTGTAAGGGTAAGGGTGTATTCTGTTGTTGCTAACCATTTTACCTGCAGCGCCTAGCATAGCCTCTAGCATACAGTAGGTGTTCAATAAATATTTTTGGAATTAATGACTTTTGGACTGATTGATAGATTAAATGAATGAAATGTCCTCCCTCTTCGCCTCCATCTCATCAAGTATTTGTTAGAGACTATTATGCCTAGAGATACCACAAGATTTCTGAAACCATGGAAATGACATCTTTATTTGTAATTTATTTAAATTTGCTTTGGATACCTGAGGGCCAGTCTAAGATAAAATGACAGATCTAGGTTACAGAGATATACACATATGTTCAAAGCCTTAGCTAGCTGTATGATTTTAAATTAGTTGCTAAAACATCATCTGGTCTCTCTCACCAGTACGTAATAGGTTATCAGTAAGTACAACATATTATAAATTTTACTAATGTATTATTCATATTATTCTTGTTATTATAGTTTTCATTTTAAAGTGATTTCAGGTGGTGGTTGATACAATTAGTCTATATGGGGTTACTTTTATTCATATAACTTCTTGGTGTGAATTATAGTCAAATAGCATTACAATAACAATATCAAATCTATTATAAAACTATCAAACTTTAACCTCCATTTAACGGGCTTTCATTATGTGAAAACTCAAACAGCCACTTAATAAATGTTTCCATAACACAGTACCCAGTAACAATATAACAGTAGAAAATGGGAAATACAGAAATTAAGTCAAGACAAACCAATCTATAATGAATTTCAATATTTTTATCTTTGTAAACATGAAATCCCACAAACTTCATAATGCAATATCAAACTGATTTGGCAAGCAGGTCCTAACTTTTGCCCATCCCATTCCCAGACAGAAAAAGTCAAATTTTCTTTATTATGGAGTAGAGAAAGGGAAATATGGAAGGTAGACTGAAGCCTGATCATTTTTATTATCTTTGCAAAAATGCAACTGGCATATATTATGTGGTTGAATTTTTTGGATACCACTTACTGATGTATAACAATATATTATTATACTAATGAGAAAGGACCACATTTACTTCTCCCAAATGTATATCACAGATGAAGCAAAAACCAAGATTTTACCTTAAACCCATGACCATTGAAAAGAACCATCCATAGAAACATTTACTGAGCATAATTTTTGGTGTAGTTATTTGTAGCTTTTTAGTGTGATCTTCTTAAGAAGTGATAACTACTATGGGTTTGTCATGGGCGCTTGAAGCTGATTGAAACTGGTATGTTTTCAATCATTGGAAGTATGATGGGGACAGGTTAGAATATGCTGTGATAACAAACAATCCCCAAATCTCAGTGGTTTTAAACACAAAGGTTTATTTCTTACTCACATGCGATGTCCAGGTAGGTTCAAATGGGCCCTCTGCTGCAGTGTTGTCATTGTCATCACCTTGAAGTGTAGGTTGACAGGACAGTTGCCATGGAAAAGAGACAAAAGAGAATGAGATGAATCATGCACTGGCTCTTAACATTTCCATACAGGAGTGTCTCACATCAATTTCCTTGATTTCATTGGCTTGGCAAGTCAAGCCTGACTTCAAGATGACAGGAAAGCAAAAATCTTCCTGCAGGAAGAGGAGAGGAACTAGATAATGGTAAATCGTAATACAGTCTGCCTGGTAATTAAGTGGAAGTTTGGCATCCTGACTCCTCAGCTTGCTTTGTGAAACTACAAACATGTACGTATACATATAAACATACATGCATACATACATACATACATACATACATACATACATATATACATAGTATGTGTGCATGTGAATTCAAGTCTGGAAATAGTTCACTCATATTCCCATGACACAGAGGACCATATTAGGGTTAGTATTTTCTTCTTCTATTTGTATATCTATATTTTCAATGTTTCTACAGTTAATCTTCGATTTTAACAAAAAATTATTTTGTTATTCTAAAACAACTGGGTAAATGTTTGAACTCTAAGTCCGATCCTTGGTTCAGTTATCCTCCTAACTGAAAGAGATGGGCCATATGTTCATCTGCAATACTGCTACTCAGTGCATCAAATCTGCAACTCACATGATCAGCCATCTTTGAAATGGAGGACTTTCCTTACACGGGGCAAGCGGTACTTGTATGAGCTTGGTTTGAACCAGATCTCTTAACACAGCTTAAGCAATGTGCTCTGGGGAGCTGCTACTAATGGTTGCTCAGGTTTGGATGGTCTCGTAACACACCATTGCAACCAAACAAGTGTAACGAGGAGGAGTAAATAGGACAACTGCAAAGTGCTCTCTGGAGAAAGACGCTTACATAAATGGAAAGTGGCTGCCACGTTACTCACTCTCATTGCAGTCTTTAGATTGCAGTCTCAAGGTCCTTCCTGAACCGTGCTAAGTGGAATGAATTTTGGAAATGCAATTTACATTAACTACCTTTTACTTATCCGTCGATGACAAACTGAGCTCTTGACAAATTTTCTCCCCTGTGATGCACTGTATGCTAATTGACTGGCTAGGGTTAAAGCTCTGCAGTAAAGAACGTATGCTTATTACTGGAACTCCATCCTGGCTCATTTTCATAATGATATTTTATGATGGTACAGCTGGAGAAAAAAAAGGATTGTGGCAGTTAGGGGATGTATAGGAAGTGCTAGAGATGCAATTTGTTTCTACCTTGCCACCTTATATTTGTATAGCATGTGCACAGTATAACAATAAAAAAATGAATTAAAGCTAATGAGAAACAAAATGGGACACACTGAGGCAAAGGGAAAATAAGGGTAAAAATGGCAGATGACACCAACGTAAGCTTGGCCCACCACCTGCGTGCCTTGAAGGTCTGTATGTCTACTAGGCCACACTTTGGGCTGTAGGTATTTGGGCACCAGTGGAAAGAGGGAAGCACGGTCATTTCATAACACATAGTGACCAACATATTAACAACAGCAACGAGCATTTAGGAGTCAAATTATTTCTGCCAGAGAACACAGTCAACTGTCCTCCTGGGCTATCTTAGACATCAAGTTCACAAAGAGGGACTCAGAGTCAAGCCACTTGGGTTTGAATCCAAGCTCTGAAATTTACTGGCTGTGTGTTATTTTGGCCAAGGCTTCTGAACACTTCCGGGCTCTTTTTCTCAACACTAGAGTCACACACAGGTTACAGACAGGGCTATGTTCTGAGAAGTGCATTGTTAGCTGATTTCCTCACTGTTGGAACAAACCTATATGCTATAGCCGGCTACTGTAATTGTGCGTGCTATACTTTCCCATGACTGGCAGCTCAGTAAGCTTGTTTACACCAACATCACCACAAACACAGGCGAAATTTAGCTCAAGTCCAGACAGGTGGCTTTTCTTTTTGTAATGCAAGTGCCAGACTTAAGCTTTGATTGCTGAGGTATCCACTTCAAAGAGGCATGTGATTCCAGGAAGGCTGTCTCTAATAAACACTGGGCCAGCCCCAATTAGATAAAGGGCCAGGCTGCCTCCCACACTGAAGCTCCTTTACTTTAAAAGTCTTGGTTGATTTTATAACTGACCCTTGGGGCTACTTGTTTTTTTCCTCTTCTCAGGCTTTAAATTCCCACTCTTACGTTTTAAATTCACCGATATTAGGTGAGCCCTAGAAAGCTTCTGCCTCACCCTCAGCGCCACCCTCGGCCCCACCCTCGACCCCAATAAAAGTAGAGCCCTAGGCCCCACTGCGCCTGCGCTCAGCCTCACCACTGGGAGGTTCTGTGTTCCCTCAGCGAACGTTGTGTGCTCCAGAGCCTGCAGGTAATAAGCTATTTTTTTCTTCAAACTTTCCTAAAAGTTATCGCTGAAGGGTGCCTTACAATGGTAATAAGAACTACAATGGTCGGTCCAGTTGTAACATTCGTTTAGAAAGGGGATATTTTTATGGGAAGCTCACCTGGGCCCAGGTGAATGCTCTCAGGCATTTCTAGGCAATAGCATTACTATGGATAGATGATAGACGGAGGCCCGCATACAACAGTAATGCTTCGGGGTAGGACTTACACAGCTACAGTCACTAGGCATTAGGAATTTCTCTGAACCATTATAACCTTAGCGGGATATTTGATCTGTTGTTTACCTAAATGTTGTTATGCAGCGCGTGGCTGTAATTGGCAACAGCAGCATTCATCTCATAGGATCTTTTTCTTTTTTTTTGAGGATTTGGACAGTACAAAGGGAATTAAGCATTGTGCCTGTTCATAACAGCAACTAAAGTTTAGTGACTGTGCATTTTTAATGTAAGTAACTTTTTTTGCACAATAATTTCCCTATGAATAAAAAAACATGTTTTAGAGTGCATAGATATAAAGTAATAGAAGCATAAGGAAGGAGAAGGGCTTTGGTTAATAACTGCAATTCTATGGTAGCAGGCAGATGAACAGCACAACCTGGATTGGGTGAGGCAGCTTTGGGGGGCACCTTAGAGCAGCTGGCACAGTGTTTCCCTGAATTCTGTGACATGGAAATTGGCATAAAAACGGCTCTTTACCAAATAGCCTTGGAAAATTCTGGGTTAATTAATTGAAGAGTTTTTCTTTACTTCATGAATTTTCAGAGGTGTGTTGTATACTGTTTTGTGTTTTGAATCTCCAGAGGGCATATGATATATAGCATTTGAAATTGCACAAGATCTGCAAAGAAGTCAGTGGTTATCTTGTGTCATTTACGTTCCAAAGACACACTTAGGAAATGCCGATTGAGAGAGGTGATGGAACTGCACTTCCTCCAGACAATTGGTCATAAATATTTTTTCTATCAGCTGAGTTTTTGCGTTTGAAATTTGAGCGTAGCTGTGGTTTGACTCCAATTAAACATGCCATTTCTCAGCCTTGTTGGAAGAAGGGATATTCTGTTGTATACGTGGAAAAGACAAACCAAGGCAGATGTGCCATTTATCTTTTAAAACCAACAGACTGGTTTTGGTTAAATATGTAAATCTTTTTATTTTTCTTACCCTAAGTGATGGTTCTCTGGGGTTTTGGTGAAGTCTTACGGAACTCTGAGGTATCATCCTTGCTCCTGAGTTGTCTGGGTCACTGATATACATCTATATAAGTCAATGCCATCAATACATGCTTCTACATGCGTCTACATGCTAATTGTAAAAAGTCCCAAATTCCTATGTATACAAAGGAAAAAAGGTAAAAAAAAAAAAAAAAGATTTCCTTTTCATTAGGCTTTACAATGTCTCTGACCATTCCTTTACGTGAATACTATATAAGTAAGTAGTTTAAAAAAAATAACAGGGTAATATGGTGTGTGTGTGTGTATGTGTGTGTGTGTGTGTGTGTGTGTATATATATATATATATATATATATATATATACCTTAAAATATCACCTGTGGATCTTTGTTCTTGCCTCTTTATTTGGATCATAGTCAAAAGGAAGACTAGTATAATTATAAAATGGGATTTCATAAAGAGAAGTTTGCATAAGGAGGTATGGATTAAAGAGAATTCTGGGACAGTATAGAAAGTGGGAGCTACCGATAGTTCTAAGGCTGGCAAAAAGCATAAAGCAACAGTTTAGGGGAGTCCTGGCAGTGAGCACAGGATAAACTAGCCTTTGTTATGATGGCTGTTCGTTCTTTTATGCACTGAGAGTCATGATTTAAAAGAAACACAGTTATCAATTATACAATGATACTCATCAAAGTCACACTTAAGTTTTGTTTGTGTGTAAGAATGCTCTCCATTTTTAAAAACACTGGAAGGTTACAAACTTCCACATTCTCTGGAAGCCAGTGAACATGTCAGTCTTCTGTGCACAAGAGAGAATTCAGCCCAGAGAGCCTTCTGGTCAGCGTCTTATCTCTTCTCGGACAAATGAGTCCTCTGAGATGTATAGAATGTGTACAGACACCTTCTGAATTTATGCTTTGGGACAGTAATAAACTTAAATTTTGCCTGATTATGTCACCCGGTGCAGACATCAGGAGGGTTTGTCCTTCCTGATGCTGTCTGTGGCGAGTCACATTTTCTGCTTCTCCAGTACCTCTCTGTAACTTGCTGCCTGTCAGCCCTGATGAGTATTAAGAAAGGCAATGACTTGTGTGCCTCTTGTCATGTTTGAAGAGGTGCCTGATAACTGTATGGTCACCACTCACTGGGGAAAGGGATGACTTGTGTGCACGTCCGCTAATTGGTCTCGAATCACATCATCTCACATCCCACAGACAGGTATAATTCAGGACGCCAAAAGGCTGAGCCTGCCTGTGTCCCACCAGGATCCAGCTGGTATTTCAAAGCTGCCACAATTTAGCAATTAAGAACCACCCCCCTTGCTCCAGAGCTGAAACAAATTTTGCTTTAAATTGCCTTAATCTTCAGGTGAAACAAATCTCAGAGACTCAAATAAGTTAGCCCCTATAATTAATGCAGATGACCAGGTTGCCTTTCTCTGTCCTGTGGTCAATAGCAAGAGGAATTGTGCTGGATGTAGAATCTAGAACAAAGGTTCATGACAGCAAGGGAACAGCTTGGCTCCTACCGAGTCCTCCTTCTCTGGCTTTTTTTGTTGTTAGCTGCCTTGATCCTCATATATTCAAGCTCTATGTGTCTTAAACGTATTAGGATTTACTTTGAAAAAGAAACCCTCTTTATTTCAGAGAGTTCCTTACAGAACCCTGTGAAATTTCCACTTAGGACTATTAGAAATGATTTCTTCTTGAACATGAAAAAGAATAGAGAAGGTGGTCTCCAGTAAACAAATCTCACTCAAATCCCCGAGCACCATTTCAGGACCCTTTACTACTGGTCTTCTCTGCCAGGAACACCCTTCCTCCAGCTTTCTTGTCTCCTTCTCATGCTGCATGCCTAAATTCAAAAGTACGCCTCACTGTTTGCACCATATCTATCATCGCCTCTTTTATCCTCTGCCACAGCATTCTGTTTTTTATTTTATAGCATGTATCCCAATCTTTATTTTTGTTCATTAATTGTTCTAATTGCGTGTAATCTGCGCCTTCCACTAGAATGCAAGCTCCTTAAGGGGGCAGGCATTTTACCTATATTTTTTACCACTGACTTATTAGCGCCAAGCACATGGTAGGTGCTGAATTAATACTTAAGTAAAGGGGAAGACAGGAGGAAAGGAAGGACAAGAAGGAAAAAAGGAGGAAGGAAGACAGGGAGGAAAGAAGGAAAGAAGACAGGGAGACGAGAGCAAATAGGAAGGAAGACAAATTAATGTTAGCACACGTGGGGCTGGCCGAGTGGCTCAGTTGGTTAAGAGCTCGCTCAAGAGTGCGAATTCTAAGCAACTAGCGGTTCGATGCCCAGCCCGAGCTGAGCTGCTGTTGAGTGGCAGGTGGCAGGATGGCTCAGCTAAAAAATTAAAAAAAAAAGTGTTAGCACATGCGTTTTTGCTTAAACACCTGGTATATTAGTCAAGGTTCTCTAGAGACACAGAACCAATGGAATGTAAGTAAAAATATATAAAAGGATATTTATTAGAGGAATTGGCTTATGCTATTATAGAGGCTGAGAAGTCCACCAATCTGATGTCTGCAAAGTGGAGAAACGGAAACCAGCAGTGTAATTTAGTTTCAGTCCAAAGTCCTGAGAACCATAGGAGCTGATGGTGTAAGTCCCGAGTTTGAAGGTGTAAGAACCAGGAGTGCCAGTGTCTTAGGGCAGGAGAAGATGGATGTCCCTGCTGAAGCAGAAACTGCAAATGTTGCCCTTCCTCGGCCTTTTTAATCTATTCAGGCCCTCAGCGGAGTGGGTGATGCCCACCCACATTGGTGATAGTGATCTTTTCTCAGACTACTGATCCAAATGTTAACCTCTTTCTGAAACACCCTCACAGACACGCCCAGAATCAGCATTTTACCACCTCTCTGGGTCTCACTGAGCCCAGTCAAGTAGACATGTCAGATTAATCATCACACCACATCGACTTCCACTGTGGGTGGCCTCTCTGTTGTCCTTGGCCTAAACGATGTTCCTTAATCTGGTTTTGGATTATGGGATCAGCCCAAACTGTTCATGCTTCCTTTTTTATTGTTCAAGCATGTGTCATGTATTGTGTATAACAAGGGGAGCCAAAGGCAGCTGTGGAGCTTAGGGATGAAGCATCACAGGGTTTTCTTGGCAGCCAGTCCGGTGGATGCTGAACTGGGGAGAGAGGGGCAGAGAAAAATGCAGTCCTGCTCTTCGCAAGCCGCGGTTTTAATTTCACTGTCAACACCCAGCTTGCCGCATGGCCTCCTGTGTCAGGTTGGCTGCCGTTTTTAAACACAGCTTAATTAATTTAGTCAGAGCTTTACAAGGAGAAAAATGAAAGAGCGCTAAGCCAAGTGTTTAACTTTGATTCAAAACGAATTACCCCATTTCTTTTAAGGGAAAGCTCCTTAAGCTTCACAGAAGCATTGGCAGCTTTTTTTTCAAAGAGACATCTTAATACATGGGTATGTCCATGGGACTTTTAGAAGCTGCTGTTCCTGCAATGCGAACCTAAAAAGTTTGTATGATGACTTTTTGTTGTGTTTTTTTACCTGCTGTGGAGATAGGGATTAAAGTGCTTCTTGGGAATGCTAAAACCCCCTCCTGTGACAAAAGATGACTTGAAGGACAATGTAACATGTTATGAATTCTCTGCCGAAGATGCTAGAAAGCATTCAGATTAGCATTGATCATGGCCACAGAAAGGGTGGGTCTGGAAGGTATCGACCCAGTTTACTCTCAGATGCTCTGGGGATCCTTTGCCATTTGTGGTACATGTGAAGCGCTTGTTCAAATGGTGATCACTGGATCCTGCCCCAGGGATTCTGGTCTAGTAGGTAAGAAATAAGGCCTACAGGTTTTTATTTTTTTCAGTATCCTAGGTCACCATGATATGATGTAGTTTAAAAACACTACTCTGTAGGATTAAAAAAAAAAAAGGGATAACGCCATCTTGCACAAATGTAATAAGTGGATCACGGAAATTGCCTTGTAAATAGTCCCAAATGATTCAACCTCTTCTCAACAATTAGATCCTGTCCTTCTCCTCCTTAAGACCCTACAATGGCTCCCTGAATCTTCCAATGTCCACTTCACGTATCTTAGCTCAGCATTGAGGTCTCTTCATGATCCAGAACAATGTTTACAAAGAGGGATTATTAAAAATAGAGACTAGTGGGCCCCACTGAATGAGGTTTCTTGAACCCAGCCAAGAATCAATCCCTTAGTAAATTTCCTAGGTGATTTTGAGGTATATCAAAACTGGAGACCTTCTGTTTGGGATTTTCTCTGGCCTGTTTCCTACTATTGGTTTGCATGCATTCTCTCTGGCAACCACTGCAACCTGCTTAAACTCCTCTCAACATCTCAGGCTGTTACAAGCCTTCTGGGATGCCCCACCATATCTCCTAATCAGGTAATGCTTCACGTCTCTCCCAAACTTAGCTGAGGCCTCGTATGCTCTGGGAAACCTGTCTTGCCTCCCCCATATGAAACTCATATACCTCTTCTGTGCTCTCTTAGCATCCTCATGCCTCCGGCTAGAACTTACCTTGCTGGATAGACATTATCAGTTTACTCAGAATTCCTTGAGATCTGGGAACACATTTCATTTAATACACTCAGTATCACCAGTGATCAACACAGAGCTCATATGCATACACATGTGCTTGATTTAATGGCTGATGAAGAAATGAGCTATTATAGAACAATCATGCAAAGTACTAGGCAAATATATATATATGTATCTATCTATATATAGTTTTACACACAAAACCTCAATGTATTCTTGACTGGAAACTTTTATAGGCCAGAGGTAATCTGGGATTATTGCCTGGAGGGGGTGCATATGAAGCTGAACCTTGACCAAAGAATATGGTGAGAAGAAAGGGACCAGCTGATATAATCAACCGGAGGAAAGTTGAGGAATTTGGGTACTCCCAAGAAGTGCTAAGTGTGAATGAACTAGAGAGACCAGAATGTGAATCAGGAAGTCAAAGGTCTGGAGGGAGATTTTATTTTCACCACGGGGGCTGAGGATGCTGGCTTGCCTTAGGGTTCTTCGTTTTAGCTCTGAAAATGTCACCTGAAGATTAGCCTTATCCATGCAGCCTTTGCTCACGGGGTATCTCATGTGCTCTGTGTGATTCTCTGCTCCCCCTGGACAGAAATCATTGACGATGATCTATCATCCTATAAATCTTCCCTTTTCCTCTTGCACACCTTGCGGTAATTCGGCTCCATGATTTACAACCTGCTTTTTCTATAGAATGGCAAGGCAAGATGTCAGTGTGTTTATTCTGTAAGAAAGCAAATATCTTGATGTAGAAAAATGAGAGGGATACTGAGAGAGAGAAGAAAAGGAGAGAGAGAGAGAGAGAGAGAGAGAGAGAGAGAGAGAGAAACAATGAGAAAAAGAAAAGTTTAACAGACTTTTCGTATTTATTTCAAACATGTTTGTTTCTTAAAGAGGATTGAATTAGAGGTGATGCTATGTGTTCACTGTTCTTCAGCAACCGGAAACTTCGAGATGTGAAGTTTTAAGATGGAAGGATGAGTTTTTAGATGGAAAGATGAGTTTTTGAAGGGAAGAGAAATGTTAATTCACTTTACCATATTTAATATACAAGTTAATCTACAATTTAAAGGTGGATTGCTTCCTATGTTTCTAACTGCTTTTGTAAACCACTAGGTCCATTCTGTATCTTTGGCTCTGAGCTGACTTAAAGTGCTTGGTCTCTTGTGCCAGCCCCTCGAGGGCCTTCATACCATTGTTTCTGTCTTGTCTGCAGGAACCCATTGCCAGGATCTCCCAATCAGAGCTCTCCATCACATCCAGCATTAAAACCACCTACAGATCACACCATTTCAGGTGGCACTGATTTTAAGTCCTATCCGTGACCTTTGTTTTAGATTAGGTCTAGTGAAATTGAGATTTTTGTGGGTCAAAAATATTGAATTTCATCATTTCAGAAGATGAAGGAAAAAAACTAGAGATACCAACTAACTTACGCAAATGATCTTTGATATTCTGCAATGTTTGAAGACCAGCTAGCTGACTTACAGAGTAGATACACAGTAAATAATTCGTTATATAATCCTTCTCCAGCCTTTCATATTTTGGTTGCATTCTGCCATCCCTCTATTAATGTAGGTCATGAACCTGGAAATCAATTTAGGCACCCTCCCAACAATCTATCTAATTTGTTACTCAGTTTTGTCCCTTTGAGCTCCTCAATAGCTCTTCAATTCAGGTCCCCTCCCTATCGCTGCTTCTCTTCCCTTAGACTAGCGGTGCTCAACCTGTGAGTCGCGACACCTTTGGGGGTCAAACGACCCTTTCACAGGGGTCGCCTAAGACCATCGGAAAACACATATTTTCGATGGTCTTAGGAACCAAGACACCGCTCCTCTATCCATCTCCAGGCGGGTCCGCCCACATGCAGATACGCCCACATACGAGTACCCGGTGTAATGACATCATCGCGCCAACTCCATCACACACACCCCGTACAAATACAGGTGTATGTGACAGGGTTGGCACCATAATGTACTTATGCGGACCAGTCACACATGTGTAGAGAGCAGCTACTGTGTAGAAAGCAGCTGCTGTGTTGAAAGCAGCAATATTGGAGGTAAAATGACACTTCGTGAATTATAATTACTGGGTAAATGTAAAATCATGTACTGTAAAATCATCAACTACTGCAAAAAAAATATCTGTACCATGGGAACGTACCTGGATGCTGATCGGTCTTTTTATATTCAGATGTGGTTGATGTGAATACTGCCCCCTTGTGATAGTAACAGGTATGTAAAAAAAACAACAGCACAGAGAATGGTAAATCATAGGAAACTTGAATGAACTGTATTGACTAAACTATGCCATGTATCATCTTTTGTATTATTAAAGCTATTGCTATATATTATTTTCATTAGCAAACTATCCCATGACAATGGATTGTGTAGAGAAGAACGCTAAGAAAAGAAAATATAGTGAGGATTTTTTACAGTATTGTTTTACCTCAATAATTACAGCAGGAATTGAGAAACCGCAATGTGTTCTTTGTTGTGAAGTTCTATCAGCCGAATCTATGAAGCCGAACACACTAAAACGCCATTTTAATAGCAAGCATCCGAGCTTTGCTGGCAAGGATACCAACTATTTTAGAAGCAAAGCTGATGGACTCAAGAAAGCCAGACTTGATACTGGTGGCAAGTACCACAAACAAAACGTAGCAGCCATGGAAGCTTCATATTTGGTGGCACTCAGAATCGCCAGAGCTATGAAACCTCACATCATTGCTGAGGATTTGCTGTTGCCAGCGGCCAAAGACATTGTTTGAGTTATGATCGGAGACAAATTTGTTACGAAATTGAGTGCAATTTCCTTATCTAATGACACTGTCCGCAGAAGAATAGATGACATGTCTGCTGATATTCTTGATCAGGTAATCCAGGAAATTAAATCTGCTCCACTTCCAATATTTAGTATCCAGCTTGATGAATCTACAGACGTTGCAAACTGTTCACAGTTACTGGTTT
>NW_017732178.1:509476-515693 GCF_001890085.2 Hipposideros armiger | reverse complement strand
GTCGCGGCGTTAGGAAGGTTGAGACCCACTGCCTTAGACCATCATTGAGCTCAGTGCAGCTGCCTTTCGACAGTTCTCCCTGCCTTTCTTTCCCCGCCCTCCGAGTTCATTCATCTCATGCACATCAGTCTTCTTCATTTGACCAACCCTATGCATTCTGCAAGAGTTAGCTCTTCCAGGAATCCTTACGTGACACCTCTTCTTATTTGCCACCATCTGCATTCCAAGTACGCCCTGAGAATCAGGATTTCATTAATTATCACACCAAATTAGAATTCTTTTTTGTCTGCTTCCTTTACTAACTACAAGTTCCTTATAGGCATGTCTTTTACCTCTGCATGTCCAGTGTCTAATATAATAATTGATTGCTTTGCAGTGTGTTGCCTAGAATGGTTTCTTTGAGGAATCATATAGGTATCATTTTATGTGACTCTGGTGTGCCTGCTGTTGGATCCTTTAACATGGTGATGAGCATGAGAGCAGGTCAGATGAATCAGAAACCTCCCCAGAGGTTCTGAGAGAGCTTTGGGAAAGAGGTTCTCCTTTAGAGTCCAAAGCTTTAAGGAGTCCAACCTGAACATCTCATGGCTATTTCCCCGTTATGAATGAAGGAAACCATTTTTAATATGACATTGAGTCGACTACCCTAAAATAAGTGTGGGGGGGGGAGGGGAGGGGAGAGGAATGGAATAGAATTTGCATGAATAAAAAGGGAAATAAAATATCATTTGAGTCTTCTCTCCAAGATCCTGAATGCCGCCATAAATGAGACTGTTTCATACCTCTATACTTTTTAGTTATGTGAGCACATAAATATTTGAAATGCTGTTATTTGAAAACAAAAGAAATAAGATAATCAACTAATTCTTATTAAATGGAGGATTAAAGAAACATCTTTCATAAGATGAAGGGAGGGGAAAGATGGGGTTAATGAGGCTCAGGGAATCAGAAGGTATATACCAGTCAATGAAAATAGAATACTTACCCTCAAACACCCTCTAATACAGGATGGAAGATGGTAAATACACAGAAGGAAAACACACATATAAATTGATGGATTACAGACTTCAAATTGTTAATTGTTGAAGAGACAGACTCAGAGCAACCTGACTGGCATGAGGTTCCAGGCATAGACACACTACTTACAGCCTCTCTGAAAGGGTGAAAGTCAGGATTTGACATCATAAAGTGCATGTTGTTAAGTTATCTTATCATTCCATTTCTAGCACATACCTAATGTGGGGTTAAGTTTTCAGAGTTGCACTTTTGGTCAAAGAACAAAATGATGAAACCCACAAGGAATGGGTTCAGGATACATTGAGCCTGACTGGATCCTATTTGTCGTGGTGAGTGAAATTCTGCAAACAGGGCACAGACACTACACTCAGAAGCTGACTTCAGCTTCTGACCCCTGTGACTGCACACAGCCAAAGGAAGGCCACAGCCAGCATGCAGGGGACAGCAGCAGACGTGGCAACTGTGTCTCCTGTCTGCCCTTCACATGGCAATTCTGGGAATTCATATCCATTTCTTGACTCTGTCAGCTTATACTTTGCATATAATGGAGGATAGGAAAATCTTTGTTCTCCTTTAATAAGGGTAATGATAGACAATGAAAATGAGTTGGTTCTAGGCAGATATCTACTCTGTTTGTGGAAGTGATGTGAAACCTGCTTACAAATCACATGGGGATGCTGATTCTAATCATGATTCATTTGTTTAAAGATCCACTTACTGGAATAGCACAAATAAATATATTTTCTACTAAGAACTAACCATGCAAGGAGTAGGTACTGTGGGGAGCAAAACAGACGGGTAGTTCCAGAGGTAAACAGCCAATTAATTTGAGATTATAAATATTAACCATTCTATCATCACTTTTCAAAACACAATAAGGAATATAAACATTCATTTATTAAAAAGAAAAATAATGAATATATGTTTTCTCACATATGATCAGTTGAGGAACAAGGGGGTCCTGAAACAGAGAAATAATTTTGAGATGTATCAAAGTTTTCAGTGACAGAGGTGAGGTAATATCCAATGTCTAATACTGGTCTATTGCCAGTTTCCTGGGGAGGGGAGGAAGCCAAGAGCAACAATCAATACTTCAACTAACGAAGTAAAAATAAGAGAAATTTTAGCATACAAAGTGAAAGGATATTGTCAAAATGTATTTTACACATATTAAACTTTTCCCTGAATTTAAAATGCCCATAAATATTTTTTTCATAATTTCGAAGGAGAAAAAATGTTTTCCCATTCTCTAAAGATTTCCGAAGTGTCCACAGCTGTGGAGATATAATTTTCTTTCACAGGAAAGCATCTCATCTTTCAGACTTTTTAGGATATTCGTACTAAAGACTTGTTTCATTATTAGTACCCATGGCAAAATGGTTTCATGCAACTGGTCATTCCCCAAATGATAGAATTTTAAGAAGTGCAGTGTTGGTGTTTGGCTTGTAAAGTAAGGGCAGCAGTGGCGGCGTGGCATGTTGAAAGTCCCCTAGCATTATCCAAGCAGCACCAACCCAGAGCTTTTCAAATTCTTTCTGTAATGAGGTACAAACCATATTGCTTTGAAGCTAATTCTTCATGAAGCATCTCTTTATTTTGCAGAAGTGTTCATATCTCTATGCCATCTCTTTCAGAGAAATCAGGTTTGGAATTGCCTAAGCATAGGAGGAACTCTTAGAGATATTACTTTACAAGATACCAGTGCTTGGGAAACCCAAGTCTGTCTTGACAGTGTCTTGCCTTTAGTAAAGCTTCACTTCTCTTAGGAAGTGGCTTTGCATCTGAATAAGACAGACAGAGTCTCTTTAAAATATCACAGTATGCATATCATTCATCATACATTGGTCCCCTCCTATTTGTCACCAAAGGAACCCAAAGTCTGAACCCCACCCATCAGATCTTACCTGTTACTCCCCCATATGAACACATGTTTCTAAGTCACTGTCTCATCAACATGTTGAAGTAACCTGCCACCTTTCTATCATTTCTTGTCCTGGAAGATTCCTCCATATTTGTGTTGATCCAATTTCTATACTTATAATTTAACCTCCATGGATAACCCTCCCAAACTGCCCAAGTCAATGCTGACTATCATCTCACATCAGGGAAATACTTAACATATGATTATTTCCTTATAATAATGAGTTTAAAAGTCCCTAAATTTATCATTGGAAAATCCAGAGCAGAGGACAAGTCAAGGAGACCTCCCACATTTCCCAAAGACTCAGGCGTACGTTAGGCAGATACCAACTTAAGAAAACCAGGAAATATTTAAAGGCTCTGTGTATATAGCATATGTGTGTGGGGGGAGCATAAACTCTCTCTGCCACTTAAGTTACTGCCACCTATGAGTGACAGAAGTATCCCTGGGAACACTTTCCAGGAGTTAGAGCTGAATTACATTACTTTGTTGGGCATCTTTATGAGGCATTGAATAAGTATTAGAAAGAACTGCAATGTGTAATTTTTTATATGCACACACATAAGTACACATTATTTAGCGCTGTAGGTAGTTTGCACTATGCCTTTGTTCTATTGGTTTTTGTACTTTGCGCTCCAGGATCCCTGGGGGACAAAATGTTACCATTAATTTTCTAACATTATTGTGATTTATATTGTAATACAGAAAGAGAGAACAACCTTCAGAGTGTTGAGAAACTTCATCACTTGTACAGCAGGTGTTTTAATAACAACAGGTGCTCAAGCGTAAATGGCCAGAGCCATAACCTGAAGGCAACACCTTACCGATGGCATTTCTCTGATAGACCAAGAGCCTCTTCCTCACCATAGAAATGCTCACTTACCCTGCGCAAGACTTCTTCTCCATTCACCATCACTTCAACCCAATGAGGAGCTTGGTGGCTGGGTTACCCCTTCAAAAGTCCCGATTTGCATTTTAAGATGTTGCCTGAATGCATAGTCACAGTAAATATCCTTAATAATTAATTTGCATCCACTTAACATAAAATTATGCCATTAAAACTGAATTAAATATCTAGCCCAGGATCTTAATGGAGCTTATTACCCCCCAAATGCAAAATCCCCTTTCAATTAGACTCTTTGCAGCAATAATTGTTATAATAATTGCACCAATGCGCTTACATGTCTCTCTTATCATCCTGAACATGTCTCTCATCTTGGCACTGTAGGATATCTTTGTGTTGGCAGGATATTAGTGAAGCGTGTTGTAGTTAACACTAATTAATTCATGTTGGTCTCTTCACAATCTAATGAAACAAAATTAAACCTGTACTTTGTTCATTTGGTTCATATTTTCCAAATGAGATACCTAATGGAGACTTCGTAAAGGGCATGTCAACTCTACCTAGTCTCTGTGTGATTTTTTTTAAGCTTTCCAAAGGGAAAACTCTCCATATCGTGCCCATAATAATGGTAATGATTATATAACAGAAAAGGAAATGCGTTGTCATAAAGTGGCTTAGGAGTTTTCAGAACCGATTTCTTGCTATGAATTTATAACCAGGCAATAGTTTTGCTCTAGAACTAACATTTAAGGAATAAAATTAAAGTGCTAAACTTTTTCAAGGCTTCCTTGTTTATGTAACATAGGGAAGCTTAGATCTGCACTGCCAAAAATCGTTTTTAAACTGCAACAATTATCCAAGTGATTTAAAAAAATGGCTTTTGTTATGTGAATCTAAAAAAGTTAATTATCCACTTGGACATAATTAAGGTAAAATTTTCCTTTTTTACATGCTTAATTTTTTCCATTTTTATTTGATGTATTATTTTTTTTTTGGTTAGAGAAGCACGTCTTTGAAAATAGCAATAATTGCTTACATTTTCAGAGACTTACATGTTAGGTCATACAAAATATAGTAAAAAAAACAAAAACAAACAAAAAAAACCTTAAAGATACATTTTTTTTCCTGGTTTGTTTTTGCCAAGCATAATTGTATATATATTTTGGAAAGTACTCTGTGATATTGGTCAACTTACTTTTCACCATGTTTTCCTGTTTGTTCTTTTTTCTCTCTTAAAAAAATGATTGTGTTCATCCATATGATCTCTCAAGGATAAACATTCAAAATCATATGATTCAAAATGCTGCCAAATAATAAGCAGCCAAACACTGAGCAGCCAAAAGCTTATTCAGGGGGATACTCATAGTGCAGTAATTTTAGCACTTATTACTAAAAATAATAGATAACACTTATATATCACTTACTATATACTGTGCACAGGTACAAATATTTTGCGGACAGGAACTCCTTTAGAAGAGAAGAGTGTAGCTGCCTTTTTGCCTAAACCAGAAGCCCAAACACTATGCCAAGACAATGAGTCAAAAAGAAAAGAAGGCAAAGATAGACTAGCATCTGAGATAAATGGGAAAATATCCAGAACCAACTAATCATGCACATTTCAATGCCTTGCCCCTGGAAAAATACAAAAAAATTATATAAGAGAGTCTCTGTTCTCAAAAGGCTTTACGACATAGCAGGAATGGTTTATAAGCATTGACTATGTTCTAGGAATGGAGATGTGTAAGATTCATATTGTGTAGAAGGCGCAGAATGTTGTGTATTACTGTGACCTCCAGCCAGCACAATTCTCTGAATTCTGTATAATGAGTTTCCTATCTTAGTGAAATAACATTACTCTCCTCCATGACTAAAGTAGGAAATCAGTACTTTTTGCTTCCTCTCTTCCCTTATTCTCTCATATCCAGTCACCAAGAACTTTTGTTTGTACAGAAACTTCAACTTCTTAAATAATTTTCACATCAACTTCTACCCTGTTTTAATCTCAACAATCCCATCATAGAGGAGATCAGTATTGCTATTGTCACTTAATTGATAATTAAAACAAAAAAAATAAGGCCTTAAAATATGAAGGGATGTTTGTCATATCATGCATGATAGTATCAGATCAGAAATTTGGATCCAGCTGCAAAGTCATGCGTGGCCTGAACAGATTTTTATTCCTCTCATTTTCCCCATATGCTAACCTACAATTCCTAATTTTCCCAGGACTCTAATGAAAACTTCAGGGACCCGAAGCTCAGCAAAGGATATGGGGCCATATGTAATTCAAAACAAAAATAAAACTATACAATAAACCGAAAGAAGGCCAGTCTAAAGCTAAGCTTCTCTAGGACAATTTGGTTCTTAAAAATATTAAGTATATCATATTGTTTTAATTTTTCCTCATTAATCACTTCTTTATTCTCTAAGTATAG
>NW_017732178.1:505946-506966 GCF_001890085.2 Hipposideros armiger | reverse complement strand
CTCCCACCATTAGGATACTGACTTAATACCTCTTAAACATGTTTAGTCTTCATCTGTGAGCTTTTCGATGTACCCCTGCGATATTTTAAGCTGTTGAATAAGATAAGTCTTTCAACCTAAAGGGTTGTCTAACAAGGCATGTCTCTAGACAATGATCAATGAAAGGTACTCTCCATCCTCTCAGATTAGCATTCTTTCCTTCTGAGATCACCTTTTTTTGGAGTAATCAGTAGCATGTTTAAAAAGAATAAACACATTTTGTGTTAGCATTCCCTGAATGTTTGCAGGGATCAGGGTTTGGGTCAGGCCCCATCCTTTACGCTCTGGCCTTCCCTTTGATAAGCCTGACTTGCCTTTGCCTCTTCTGGTTACAGCAATTGAACGGGACCTTGCCTTAGAAACGACTGATTGCTGCAGACAGACACATGAGAATTATCCTGAAGATGATTCAGTTAATATGGGAATGCCCCAACTCTGTATTTACCTTTTCTCCCTGGATCAGAAGAGTTCTAAAACATGTTTCCCATTCCCTGTCCATCTTTCAGCATGTTAAATTGAGTTTAATGTCCTTCAGAACTCAGGAAGAGAAGTATGCAGGCTATATAATACGTTTAAGGTCATCCCAGGCACCTGGTAAATGCTCAGTGAATGAAAGCTGGGATTGTACTCACTTTCACATAGTCCAATAAAACAGAGTCAACCCTTGGTTATCGGTACCAGTATCTAAAAAAACAAACTATCTCCAAGTAATTTCTCTTTGGATTTGGACTCCAATATATCAGTATATGTATTTTGCTGTCATGGTTGGTGTTGGTTCCCATTCTGAATAAAGTTTGTTTCCCAGAACATAAGCTTATATCCAGAATCCAAATCCTAATAGGAGTACAGCATCTGACCTGGTAATAAAGGTTGGCAATTCATTTCCTATCAGTGGGGAATGGATCAGTAGGTATACATAAGACAATTGGTTGTCAAATTATAAATACACATAATAATAGGGAGATTTCTAACTCACAGTAT
>NW_017732178.1:504343-505211 GCF_001890085.2 Hipposideros armiger | reverse complement strand
ATATGGGCAGAAGATATATATTATTAATCATTATAAAGTCAGTAATTGAATCTAAATTTTATACAATTAGAAAAGAAAGATGCCCAAGGAAACACTGCACCAGGAAAATGAAAAGCTCAAAAAGATCTACATTCTGTACCACTTGTTTGTTCTTAATCATAAGGATAAGACTTAGAAGGAAAATGTCACCTTTTCTAGTTTTCTACTTTAAACAAGCAATGTGACCTTTTGATTCTTGGGTTTTTTTTACTAACTTTTTAAACTTTTTAAGTATTTGTATGTTTTTACTCAATTGTATGTCCCTTCTGGACAGATTCTTGTGATTTATTATAATTTCTATAATTTTCAATATAATACTGTACCTGCAACAAGCATCCAGAACATAGGTGCTGGTTAATAAAATAGGTGAATTTCATATTAAATGTCAAGATTCCTAGCAAATCTGGAACACTATTCCTAACCGAACTTGTGTTCACCTGTAGTATCTCACATCCGTATGAACTGTGTGGGTGAACAGATTTCCCTGTGTGATTTTTGTTTTTGTTTTTTTAACCAGAATTAAAAAGTGAGTTATTTACTCAAATATCTGTCAGTGCCTATCCCCCAAGTTAAGTGATACCGTAGGAGTAGTTGTAAATCATTATTGAAGGTAAATAAATACATTAGGAGGATCTCAAATGGTAGACAATCTTGAACAGGTTATAACTTTTGTCCATTGTTAGTGGGTGGGAAATCCAAAGCTGAGAATACCATTGTGTCAATAGCCCCAATAGTCAATAGACAGGTGACAGGAAATATAGATTTAATGATTCTATGTGAAATAGAGAATTGGAAAAAAATGAATAGATCTTTAACATATAAGCAAGTT
>NW_017732178.1:499154-501313 GCF_001890085.2 Hipposideros armiger | reverse complement strand
GCATTTTTGCAATGAAAAACATAGAAAAAATACATCATGACTTTTCCGACAACCAAATACTATGGGGATATGTAGTATATGTGAACATCATTGGTCCTGGGTATCTCATTGGAAATATGATTAAGTTCTAATATACAAAGCTACTGACAGTCCATGGAAATTACTGGATTCAAAAGTGAAATTTTGTACAAATGTACATTGGAAAGTATGTGGCCATTTGATAATGAGATTGAGTTTGCAAACTATATGGAAAAGCAAATATTATTTAATAATTATGCATTGTGTAGATAGATGATTGTGTGTGTGTGTGTGTATACACGCAGATGTCAGATATTTCTATCTGCATATTTTTTACTAATTTTACTATGTTGAGCTCAAGCTGAAAGGTACACTGAAGATAATCAGATACATGAAAATGGAGGACAGAAATGTACACTGTTTCGTTTCAGATAAAGACCAGTGATGTATACATGCATACACCTGGGTATATAAACATGTGACTGTATAAGCTTTAGTGCTAGATGGGCCTTAGGACGTTCAAAGACAAGACATTCTCTTTACCTGTGTGATAACTAATGTCTCATCAGGCCACATGCTTTGTGCTACAGATCACACTATTAGTGTTCTTTGATGTTTTTCCTGCAAAAATAATACTAATATTATAATAGGTAAAATATTTTTATTCTATTTCTTCTTCTCACAGATACCAGGCACTGTGAGAAGCACATTACCTAGGTTATCTCAATTTTTCCTATTACTCTATAATGTAATTGATTTTTAGAAGAGGAAGTAGAGGTAGAGAGAGGTCATGTCACCAGTCCATGTGGGAATTTGCACTCAGATGAGGGAAAGCCTCAAAGGTTATGTTGATACCCTTTATATCATGCTGTTACTATTCTGTCATTAGAAGGAGAAGGTAGTACTGGAGAAACAGGCATTTATCAAAGGCATAGAAGCAACTGCAGAGCACTTTACAACATAAGTACATCGCTATTGCTTATGTATGCTCCTCCTTAGACGTGGGTAATAAGTTGTCATTCAATCGTCATAAAACTCCAAAATACATAACATACATAATGACCTTGTCCAGTACCAGGTATTTTGTGGNAGGAAACTGCTTCTACATTAACCAAATTTTAGAACCAAGTCTCTCTCTCTCTGACTCATCTCCCTCCCCAGCCAGGGTTTGTTTCATTCATCTCTGAATTCAACAAAACTTACTGTCCACTGTGGGTTAGACCAGCACCTCTCAAGGGTGCTCTAAGGACCCTGGTTCCCAAGATCTTCTGGAGAACCCATAAGATCTCCTCATCCTCAACTACTTACCTGTGTGAGCCTTTATTTTCTTCATAGACTTCAGCCAAAAGAACATAACATGACAGACTGAATGCGGAAGCAGATATGAGAATCTAGCTGTCTTCCATTAAGCCTGGCATAAAAGACATTTACAAAATGTAAAGCAATGCCGCTTTTCTTCACCATTTTTTGTTTGTTTGTTTTGGAAAACAGTTATTTTTTTATTAAAACTAGGTTAACCATAAGAAAATTTAAAATGATAAGACCAGGTATGCATTCCAGGATCAGCTATACTTCTTTAAAGAATTTTACAGGCACTCTCTCTTCCTCAGTAGATACCTCTGGGTGAGACTATCTTTCAGTCTGCAAATAGTGAATCTTAATTTGGGCAATAAATACTATGGGAATAGAGGTGACTTAATGGCTATACCAGAGAAAAGCTTTCCCGGAATTTGTCATCAATACTAGTAGAGCATAGAGCCCAGGGTAGTTGCATAGGCTTAATCTGAATCAATTTGGGAAAATAATTCCTGTCATAATGCCATAATTCTTGTGTCTATAAGGAAGGCCTTCAGAGAAAACAGAGGAGCTCTGAGGCAGGCAAAAGATGGCTGGATTATTTTATCAAAGAGGGCTAAGCATAGCTGTGAGCCTCTGAGAATAAAAAGCGTAGTTTCATAGAGTTCTGATGTTGTCATCTGAAATCAATGGTGTTGGAAGATGTCTTGGGATAAGGCTTTTTTGTTGATCTATGTTTGAGGAAGACAAACTCAGGGCACCCAGGGATGGTTTGTGGCCAATACATTTATGCCTGCCTCCATTAGTTCTGTCCTTAACATGTGCATCGGCTCAGAGATGGAGAC